>NC_079442.1:32945759-33180759 GCF_903798145.1 Danio aesculapii | reverse complement strand
CTTTCCAGCTTGTGTTTCCATTTTAATCGCTAAAACAAACCACACCATTTACCACAAACACTTCTGCTTATACACACAGAATAAAGAACTGGCAGATTACCATATCATGACCAAGATATCGATAAATATTGCATCAAAGAAAAAGCATGCTGCTTTCCCATCTACTTAAGATACATGATACAATGAAACTTGGGCTCCAACAGGTTTGTTAGAGAGAGTCCCGCTGAAACAACTCTACGCATGAGCCAAAAAAGTGTACAAAGCGGCTTTCACACCATCTTCTCCTGAAAGGACCAGAAGCTCAACCTAGCCAAGTCAGACTGAGTCACCCACATCCCTAGCAGGATCCTCACCTCTGAACTCTATTATGAAGAAAAGAACAAAGGAGACATTAACAAACCCATCACAACCGCAGCGTGGCCCTGTTCGGTCGACAGGGAATACAGCTCAAGCGACGATTTAAGTTTGCCGCCATTGTCAATATTCTGATGCAACTCTCCAAGGTTATGTTTACACTAGTGTTTTTTGTTTTTGTTTTAACAAAGTATTTTAAAATGAAAAAGATCCCTGTTTCACTCTGGTGTTTCAGAAAAAAATTCCATCCTAACTACATATTAAAAAGCGCATGACCGAATGAAAGATATAAAATGATACTACAAAATTGTATCCAATGTACACTTCTTAAATTAAACAAATTAAAATGGTATGCACTATAAACAACAGGTCAAGTTTGTATAAGGTAGACTCTACAGCTGGCTGTTGCGTATACTGTGTAGCGTAACTTTGATGTCAAGTTAGCAATGCTATAATGTGCAATCATAGATTTTGACATTTTTTTCCAACTTAAATACTGTCATTTGGCTATACAGCCAAGAATTCAAAATTGCAATGGGTTTACTTTGAAATGACAAAGCTTTAATCTAAAAGATGCCGTGAAGTGCTTTGAAAAGTGCATTTTGTATTCGATGTTTGACGTATCCCAATTGAAACATGAAGACAGGGCGGGACAGAATAGCTCCTCCCCTTTAAAAAAAACTGCCAATAGCATCTAGTTAAGCACAGCCCTGCCAGTGTGATTGTTTGCGCTTAAGTGCATCAAATGAAAATCAAATGAGAAGCATCTTGTTGCAATTGGGTGATCACAATAGTTAACCCTGAAAAAGCCAAAGCAGCACAAACACAACCAAACTACTAAAGTGTTTGCGATAAGGAAAAATGCTAAACAAATGTGGGCATTTCTTCTTTCTTCCTTTAACTGAACTAGTCTGCAGTAATGAAAACTGAAGACATATCAGAAACAAACAGATGGCCAACCATAAAGTAACTCAGGGTTACACAAAGAGTGGCCAACACAAAATACACACATTCCTGATATATCTCATCTCACACTCAATACACTACAATTACTATGGAATAAATACAGCACTACAACATGGAAAGTCAGTTCCAAGTTTTGAATAATTTGATCAGCTGTTGTTTGAAATTACAAGTTTGAGTTTTTCTCCTCTAAGGTCTTATTATGCGATCTCTGCCGCCATCTTGTGGAAGGACAACATCAACCATCTTTGATTTGCTCAGTATGACAGGCTGATGGATGGTGATGCGATGTATCTCAGAAATTCTAAATATTTAAAATAGGCACCATCCTTATGAATATGAATGAAATTGGTGTCTGTGATTTTGAAATCAAGATATTTCCATATCACTGACGTGCTGTTTTGTATTGATATTAATTTGTCTACTAATGCTTCTGAAGCAGCAGATGCCATCATCCCACTCGTTTGCACTTTCCTGTTTTTAAAAAAAAAAAATTTATTGTGGGCATTCCGCAGACTTCGGTTGAGCAATTCTGATTGGGCAGAACAAAAGTGTGCTCACTCAATTGGCTAGTAAAGCCTGGTTTATACTTCTGCATCGAGTGATCGGCGTGACCCACGGCGCATACAATGCGCAAAGCTGTGCATTTATACTTTTGCGCTCTGTTTGTGTTCCTCTGCAATAACACTTCCGAAACGCTAGTTGGCAGTAGGCATTTATGTTTCTCTGTGTCGAGTTTCTTCACTGGTGTTTTGTTTTATTCTCGCTCATTTTGTGGTGGGAAGCGGCGGCCGTGCAACAACTTTAATCATAAGGTAAACACAAAACAACAGTTTCCATCTAGAGCTATATATATATATATATATATATATATATATATATATATATATATATATATATAATATATATATATATATATATATATATATATATATATATATATATATATATATATATATATATATATACACACACACACACACACACACACACACACACACACACACACACACACACACACATAACATGGTATGGTAACATCTAAAAAACATAATTTTAATTTTACAGGGACTTTAAATTAAACCATTTAGGTTGTGCCTTCTGTTGTCTCAGTTTCCTTGAACTTGATGACATCACGCACATGAAACAAAACTCAGGGTAATGGGTGCAAATGTGGGCATTCATGCTTTTATTTTCAAAGGTCTGTGTTTTTGGCGGTCTACACAAAAATGCAACCCTGAAGATTTCAGACTAATTGCAACATTTCCAAAAATCTCCATTTTCAAGAGTTGAAAGAGTTCAGTAGTGTGGACGCCAGGTGTAACTCTAACAAAAGTTGTGTTTTAAAATGAAACATAGCCTAAACCGTGCACAACTGGAAAGCAAAGAAAAAGAAAAGACAAATGGAGACAGGGCAGGCTCCCACAAAAAAAAAAAAAAATAGGAGGTAAGGAAAGAGGACTTTTGAAAATGTAGAGGGGTGGAAAAACAACATACCCCCCAACCATGAATAGAAAAAAAGAAGAGGAAAAAAAATAAAAATGGCAATGAAGGTTGGTCCCCCCCCACCAGGATACTGATGATCTCCAGCGGTTGTTTGGAATGAGAGTCCGTCTCTAGGGGCTCCAATAATACAGCTGATATGAGGAAATTCCTCAATGCTTTGTAAACGTTTGTCGGTTGCTATAGTGAGGCAACCATAGCAACCATCCCCAACTCTACCACCCCCCTTCCCGTTGTGCTATTCTTTTTTAAGCTCACACACACACACGCACACACGCACACACACACACAGGAACTTTGGAGAGCTGGAGAGACAGACAGACTCAGAGACGGGGAACGAGAACTACAGGGGGGCGACCGATCGCTGTACATCTAAATAAGCTCTTAACCGGCCTGTCGGTGTGCTTACTGTCAGCAGTCTGCTCAACAGGTCCCAGATCAGCGCTTATGATGCGTGTCTGCGTTGATTCTGAAGAACAAGCAGGAGCGGGGGCTGATCTGAGAGATGGTGCGTTCTGAGAGACCCCTGACTGACAGTTTGTTGTTAAAGTTTAAAAAGACAAGCAATATGCTTCACTTGCTTGATTTTATCTGCAGGAAATAAATGAATGCTAATTAAAGGCACTTAAAGTTTTCCATCGGGAGAGGAAGAATAAAGAATAAAAGCTAATTGTGTTTTCGGAGATTCGTATTATAGAAATAATGAATTCTCAAGTGTGAAGCTCTATTCAAAGGTAAATTAATTGGAGACAAATCTAACTCTCCCCGTTTTCAGAAAATAAAGGGTTTGTGATGAATACAATAGATGAATCGGTTTAGCGAAAAGCATGATCCCGGGTGCTCTCTGGGTGTATAAATTGTAAAAAGAACAAATCCCAAACATTTTTTTAGACAAAGATAATGAAATCCCCTGTAAATCCATTACAACTGAAGATTGTAAACCAACATAAATGGGCAATTTGTTCAAGTTTTAAAGCGATTCTTCTGCAAATATTTTATAGCACTGTATTACTAGAATAAACACACTCTTGCACTCTTTTTGAAGGCCAAAGGTCGCATACAGCAATGGTGACCATTATTTAGTGTATAATGGCACTAAAAAAAAAAAACATTATTTGTAGCCTACGAGCACTGCACAATGTATTGTTTTAGCATCGATATCACAATGTGATAATTCGCAAAATAGACACATCGCAAGATATAAGTTAGTATTATAATTTGTCATATGTGTTTATGATGCCTAGAATTGTATAATGATTTTAAAAGCATTCAGGCATAAGAAATGGTCCCACTTGCAACTTTAACAGTCATTAATTTCATAGAATTTTTATTTTTATCATTCAGTTACTGTACTTGAATACTTTAAGATTCGGGAAATTATAAAATACTTCTATATAAACACATATATTTGTTGTATATTTCTATTGATTGTATAGAGAGATTGTTACGCATGAAAATACTCACAACATGTGCAAATACAGAAATGCACTGCAAATAGCACAGACCGCAAAGAAAATGTGTTGGGGGGACCCCAAAAAGTTTATAGATTGTTAATCAGATTTTATGAAGATGCAAATAGTAAACATCAATTCATCAATCATTGACTAAACATGACCACAATAAAAATGTTTCGGAGAAATTTATAGAATGCTAATAAGATTTTATGGATGTACACTCTCCCAACTGCAGAAACTTCCTAATTGATCATTATAAACTCTTTTCCAAATAGGGATATTAAGTCACCTGGTGAAATTATATTCATATCTCAGTTTATATCGCAAATTTAAAACATTGCAATGCTAGATTTTTCCAATATCGTGCAGCCCTATAGCCTACCATATCAGCTTTGTTCTTTTGAAACTTTCTCTTTCTCAGCATTTAAATGTGTTAATTTTGTATTGTAAAATTCAAACAATAAATGTGGTTTTAATGTGGAATGATAGGTCGCTATATCTGCATCAATTCAAGCATCACTCACTCATTTTCCTTCAGCTTATTCCCTGCTTTATCAGGAAATTTTGCTTGCACTATCCAAGGTAAAAATAATAATCCAACCTCAGCGCCTTTTAGCCCCGCCCCTTGCACAATACATGAGCAAAGCTGCACCATGAGTGCATGAAGTGTGCAACATTCCACATTTCAAGGTATTTAACGCGTACTTTAGAATAAAAAGAACATTTCAGTGTGAACGCACTACTCATACCATGTAGCATAGTGCATAAGTATGCTTAGAGTACCTAAAGTCTCAGAGGAAATGTGCTGAATTGTTTATTATTAAAAGAATTTCAGCTTAAAACATTTGCCAAGAAAAAATATGCATAAACAAATGGCTGAAATATTTAATCAACAAAAACGTAAGTGGCTGGTTGAATTTCATGAATGACGTTGGTTTCAGATCTGCGGAAATATGTGGATTGGTGGGCACCGATTGTGGGAGTAATCACCAAGTCATCACCAGACTGGAAGTCTTCCAGTTTGTTTACACCAGTTAGAGGCATTTAGACACAGTCACAGTAATGCATTCCAACTGGGCTAGCTGAATCAGCCAACAGAAGCTATTTGGTTCAAATCCCAAAGACTAGAGCTCACCTGAATCAGACTGAAAAAGTAAAATGCAAGTCATAATGTAAATAAGCTGCATCAGAACTAAGAGGGTAAATAGTATGAGTGTGCTTAGATCTTTTAAAAGAATGGAATTTGCCTGAGGGGTGTTGCATTGGTTATAAATACGTCCTGCTGCTGTAGTTATCTTTGGAGCCGATTCCTGCCTGCTGCTATTATTCCTAGAGAACGGAAGAGATCTCGCTGAACACCTGAAGGCATACAGTGAGCGAAGTCAACATCAGCCAGTCAGTCCAAATAGGAAGAAAATGAGCCACTATGTATGTCTTCAGTGAAAAAATAAATAAATAAAAACTGCCATTAAACAAACTGATGTGACATAATTTTGATTAAAATCAAACTAGTATGGCACTAGGCTCCACTAAAAACATTAAATACTGGACTGCCAATTTATAGCAGAATTGTAATTAAAAGCAACAATGCATTGTTTTTCCGCATGTGTAATACTGTAAAAATGTACTAAAAAAGTGAAAATAAATTAAAAACTCGCTAAATTGCAGTACTTGTCCAAACCTGCCCATTGCTTTTATCAGATTGTTTCTTAACTGCTTTATTGTATTGTATTGTGTGTGTTTGTATGTGTATTACTCTCGTTTCCACCACAGTCCAAAGACTTGTGATACAGGTGAATTGAATAAGCTTAATTGGCCGTAGTGCATGTGTGTGAATGCAAGAGTGTATGAGTGTTTCCCAATGTTGGGTTGTGGCTGGAAGGGCATCCGCTGCGTAAAAAACATATGCTGGATAAGTTGGCAGTTCATTCTGCTGTGGTGACCCCTGATTAATAAAGGGACTAAGCCGAAAAGAAAATGAATTAATGTATGAGTATTACGTTTGAGGAAAACACACCGCTATATATTAATTTTAATAAATAATATTTATATATTAATCTGAACACCTCTCTTAACAGTGTCAATATGTTTGCCAACAGTATTCTGCCGCTCAGGTATATTTTTTTACATTTATTTTACCCCTACACCAACAACCAGCAAACTAGAGTCTTTAGACATGCACATCTAAGCTCCTAGAAAAGGTTAAAAGCCACACAAATTCCCCACCAGCAGCTCTGGGCCGCACAAAGGCAGAAAACAGCAGGAGAAGCCTGGCACTTTGGTGTGAAGAGCGAGTGAGGCCCGTCCTGAATAAGCTTCTGGTTTATTACAGTAGAGCAGAGACTCCCTGCCGTACGATACAAACGCTCACCTCAGACGAACACAAATGAGCTATTAAAGACCACCACAACACCGCAGCCATTTCCTTCAGTTCTCATTAACCTGGGTGCAAAGAGACGGAGAGTGAAATCCTCTCCTAGAAGTATTCTGGAAATGAAGCAGGCCTAAATGACAATCAAAACATAAAGTAATACCTGTGATTGAGGCTAGTGTTGAGAATATGGTTTAGACACATCTGTCACAGACAGATTGAACTTAAACAACACTCGATCAGAGCAAAGCACATGCAGATGTTCAATTAAAAACAGGAGCCCACAGTCTTGGCTCTTGTTTGCACTGGCCCACATTGTTTGCAGAGCAACAACGGTTGCTAGTGGCAACACCGTCCACTCCCGTTTCCAGGAGCCTGTTGCCATGCAACCAACAGAATACTTCCCAAACCAAACAATGCCATCCCCCAAGTGATCCTTCTATCTCACATTAACCAGAAACTTAGAACAATAAATACATAAGCTATTACTCTGACCCTCTGGAGCGGAGGCAGGGACTCGGCAGAGAAGAAAAGCATGTGCCTTAATAGAGAAAAACCTACAGAAAGCTGTACTTCAGGACTTGAGAACTTTCATTGCAATTGCATGCTGACAGGGAGTGTTAAAGCCATCAAAAGATTAAAAAAGTTAAGAAAAGAGAGGAAAAAAAATTCTTGCACCACGACTCTCCAAATACAACAGTCCCTTCATAAACAAAGCCTCAAATTACTTTTCCAACTAAATAATCCAGACGTTCCTGATAGACATGCAGCTTGGAAATACACTCTGATTGCTTTTACGACCCGCCGGAAGCTTCGAACAGCCATGCAATAAAGCAGAGACACTTGTTGCCATTAAAGGGCCGTCTATACTGGACATCTGTGTCCAACAAGCTGCGCTGACGTTCTGCAGATACACCACTTTCAAAACACACACAAAATGCTCCTGCCACTGAGGATATAGAACATTTATCCGACGTAACAGTATGAAATATGAAACATGAAGCTTAATGTTTTTAAGCTTGGGTGATGTGTGTGTATGTGGTGAAGAACTTTTATACAGTATACACCGTTTCTGTATACACACAGATTTGTCTGAACCGCAATGTTTTTTTCCATGCATACATTTGTGCACACATAGAAAAATTCACCCTTGTTCATGAGCTACAAAATTGTTTTTGTAGTTGTTGCAGACATATTCTAATCCCCTCACACAAGGCGGATTGGTTGAGAGTTGACATCTTGTAGACAAACTAATTAGCACATATAAATGGCACGACAGCAATCACTTTTTGTAAAGGCAGATTTTTGCTCCCAAGTATGTAGAAACCAGACAGACAGTTCATTATGGTTTATATCATTATACTATATTTACCATTAGCACATGACAACTATTTTTTTAATTGGTGAAATTGTAAAATTCTGACAGTTTGAGTTCGATTAAAAGTAACCATTGGACATACATAGAATTAAAACCAATTTAAAAAGTAATCCACACACAAACTCACTTCCATTGTAAAAAGTTATTAAATTGTTACAAATTTGTTATAAAAAAAAAGTGACAGCATGTCATACAACACGAACAATTATAGTACAAAAAAATAATAATTTGCAGCTTAACAACAATAAACACTTTAAATGTATTCAACTTATAAAGGCTAAAGTATAAAGGTCATGATTCATGTCTATATTTATACTCAAACACAGTTCAATAGGAATATTCAACATTTCTACAGCAATACCATGGTTTCATAGTGGATTGAAAAGCCTAAAGGCTGATTTATACTTCTGCGTCAAGCACACGCGTATGATCCGGCACAGCCTTCGGGCGGTCGCAAATGCCGACGCTGATGAGCACCTCTCAAAAAAAAGGCACAACAGCGCATACTGCAAGCTCTGTGATTGGTCGGCTTGGTAGCATTGCCGAGTGTGGGCGGTGCTGAGAGCCACAAGCCCAATGGAGCGATTGTTTACATGTGTCGAGTCCTATGAAAAAGCTTTTGGTTTTACCTTATGATTAAAGTTGTTGCACGTCCACCGGTTCCCGCATCTGAATGAGCGAGTTTTAGCCACTTGTACATTAAATTAGCATTCAGAAAAAACAAAACACCAGCGAAGAAACTCGATACAGAGGAACATACAAACCTACAGTCTGCTAGTGTTTCGGAAGTGTTATTGCAGCAACACAAACAGCTCACAGAAGTATAAATACATGGCTACGCGCGAAGGCATGCGCCATGAGCGATACCAAGCCGACCAATTGCAGAGCTTGCGCTACGTGTCGTTGCGTCGTGTTGTTACATTATTAAGAGGTGCACGTCAGCCATGGTGAGGGCTATGTGACTGCTGTGCCAGAGCATACGGGTGCACTTGACGTACAAGTATAAATCAGCCTTAACTCTTCTGTTTTATTTCCACATCAGTGTTATTGAGAACGTCAGCAATGCTTCAATATGCTTTGAATTACTTTAAAATCATCAAAACATTCTCCTTTTTTATCTGGAAACTTAGTCATAACTTTGTTTTTGTTTAACAGACACAATTTACTTCACACCCCAGCCCTAATACTGTTGCAATGATGAAATACACATCACATGCGCTGTACTTTTACATCAATAAAAATGAATCACACCTTGGGCTTATGAGAGTCAGTTCTTTAGATCTATTTCAACATCTTATGACTGAGCCACTGAGATTAAGGTGTGCAGATGGCAAGGTTGGGCTGAGAAATTAGACAGTTTAGTGGTCAGCTGGGTCCTGTGTGAGCCCAAGCAAAACAAAAAGCTGAAGATTTTATGCTCCTTGATCGTCTAAACCAGGTACATACGCCAAACCCTCAATCTTCAACTGCCGTCAACCCTAGTCCATCCGTCGCCAGTACACCAAAAGCAAAGGGCTCTGCAGCCAGGGAAAAATCGGTCGAGCGTTGTCATGGAGACAGTTTGTTCACACTTACAACTCTACCCCCCCCCCCCCCCCCTCATCCTCCTCCACCCCCGGTAACCCTTTCCAGATTTCCGCACCACCCCCAACCCTGAGCGGAGGATGATTCCGAACAGGGGGAAAAAAAAAAAAGTGTTGTAAAAGAGAAAGCTTACCTTTGAAAGACAAACTAGGAGTAGGTGAAGAAGGACAAGATTGTTAAATGTGTCTGCTTCCATAATCATAATTATGCTTTCTTTCAGTTTTTTTAATGGTGATGACAAAATGGTGGAACCTTAGTGTTGTTGTCACACCACCTTGTTGCCCTTAGTGATACCAAAACAGCAGGTGTCTGTTTGAAGTGCAAAAATATATGCATCCTGGTAACTACACCCAGTGACACATGCAGAAAAACTGCTCAGGGATGAGTTTTTGAGAAACTTGACTTGATTCTAGCCAGCTGAGTTACTGCTGCAGGCTTTGTATTGCAACAGTGCAACAAGTTCTGGCTGGCAAATTAGACGCTAGAATCAAAGTGAAGGATTATTCAGCGATTTAATACCCATTTATATTCCTGATATTGTTTCAATGAAGACAGCAAAAAGGAGATTAGCAGACTACCAAAGCTAAATGCCAAATAGCAACAAGTCAACGGCAGCCAATTTGGTTAACAGGGAAGGAAGACCGAAATTTTCTAAAGTGATTCTGTCATGCCACATTGTCTCCACATTACGTCTACACTTCGACACTGGGATTTCAGAGTCACGCAGGCTGAGTAATCATTCTTTTGCTGATCCACAAGAACAACAAAGCCTTCACTCCAGTCCTTTATTGACTGATTTGATTCCATCATAACAACAGCTGGATTATCACACGCCCTTCCGAGTGTGGTGATTTCTACAGCTGTACATGAAGAGATTCCATATGTCTCTTTGGTATTTAAACTTCCTGGCTGATTATCGGTCATCCTTACCACCAAAAAAGCAAAGACTATCTACAGACACACGATATAATCAGCTCATCAAGCCTCTAGTCCAAGTATCACATTACATAATCCAATTTAGTCATGTCAACAGCAACCATGGCCAATCTAAGGATGAATTCGATGGATTGTGTTTGACAAATTCTCCAGGATAAAGAAATTACACAAAAGCAATAGGCTGATAATTAGTTTGCCTAATAATTATTACAGATATTAGCAGATTTTGTGCCTGTCACGGAAAGCTGCTAAAATGGCTTCTGTCAGACAAGCTTTAAAGCAAAGCAAAAAAAAAAAAGTAGTTTATTAACCCTTTAACAACCCCACCAAGAAAAAAATGTCACTAATGTTGCTAGTTAACAAACTCAATGCATTTTATTCAACACATCCCATAATTTCTAAAATATCCGCCTCTACCAAATGGTTGATATGTCGGATTATGGTAAAAGTACAGGAATGAATACATATACTATAAAAATCTGAAAATATAAAGTGTAAGACCAAATTAGTTGAAATATAATCAAAATAAGACATTTTTGAATACTAAATCATCTTTATTTTTTGAAGTATGCCATAAAATATTTTAGATTCTCATTTAACTTATTTTCTTATTTTTTTTACAATAAAACCAAAATCAAGTGCAGTAGTGCAACAGTATTATGTTTTTTTGTAAACCAACAATGCAGTGCGTGTAAACCATAATTTAAAACAGTCATTCTATATATTACTTTAATAGTCACTTAAAAAAGTAAAAACATGGTCAACTGTTTGGTAGAGCGACAGTCAAAGGGTTAAAGCAATCCTGCAGGATGACACCTGTTGCGCACGTATGCACGCGCGCACACACACACGCACGCATGCACGCACACACGCACACACATACATACAGGGCCCTATCATACACCCGGCACAATTGTTGTTTGCTAGTTTCAGCAAACAGCGCCACGCTGTTTAAATAGCAAATGCATTTGCGCTTGTATGTGCGCCCATAGGCGTTAGTTGTGCACCTCGCTTACACATTGCTTATTACACACAGGATGTACAGCAATACGCAAATATCTTTATATATGAATAATAATTAAAGGATTAAAATATTACAAAAATTATTGTTTTCTTGCCTACATAAAAATAAAAACCATACTTTCATGCCTTCTTTATCTCGGTGGGCTTTTTCAGTTTATTCATAACAATTTGCTTTTGTATAATGTTATTATTATTATTAGCAGCATTATTTATTATACGCATATTTATATTTGTTTTATTAAAAACAAGCTTAGATTTGCCCACCTGTCAGGTTTTAGACCATATGGGGCATAGCATGTGTATTTGGATAAAACTCAGTTTTTTGACCACACTTCATTTTTATTGTTCATTTATTTGTTTGCTGGAAATTAGAACTAAATTTAGAAATAGTTTTGAAACAAATCTACAGCTTTAAACAAAATTAATTATGTATAGGCTAATAGATATCTGTGCGTACAACACATTTCCCTATACACGAGAGTGAAAGCGAAAGTAAACAATGAGGAGGCTCCTCTCTCATTCTCGCGCGGTAGATGCTCTGTTTTTTCTCTAGTGAAGTGTTCAGTTTTTCCACTTACAAAGTTCATCATGTAAATAACAAATGCGCTATGGAGCGGCGCAACTGGCTCTTAAAGGGAATGGGAGATGAGACTCTGATTGGTTTATTCTCAAAACACACCTATAACTCATTAAGAGAATAAGCTCAACCCTGTTAGACCATGCGCCACTGCACAAAGTCGATTTTTCCGTCCTTAAAATAGCAAAAGTGGATTCTGACATGCCCTTTATGCTTTTGCGCACTGCGCTTTGGACTTTGCGCATGGATCGTCAAAATAGAGCCCAGACACACACACACACATTTGTGCCAAACTCCAGGAGAGATTTCCCACATTTCTGGTGGGAAAGAAAATATCTTGTTGTGGTTTTCTACTTCATTCTTAACTTCTTAACTTAATTGTTGCATTCAACAAAACAAACAGCTGGTTTATATATATATATATATATATATATATATATATATATATATATATATATATATATATATATATATATATATATATATATATATATATATATATATATATATATATATATATATATATATATATATATATATATATATATAAGTAATTTATTTATTTATTTATTTTTTGTGCAATTCTGGAGACAAAATGGTACATTACTTATCATTAATAGTGCTTAAATCAATCAGCTTTCTTTTGGTTAATGGCAAAAAAATGTAGATTAATAAATTCTGTAATTTAAATGTTCAACAAAATCTTACCAAACAATGGTAAGTGTGACCACGCTTTAAGAAGCAATTGATTACTTTATCGGGTTTATTTATTCATTCATTAATTTTCCTTTGGCTTAGTCTGTATTTCAGAGGTCACCATAGCGGAATAAACTGTTAATTATTCCAGCAAAAGTTTTACACAGAAGATGCCCTTCCAGCTGCAACCCAGTATTGGGAAACACCCATACACACACATTCAAACACACACTAATACACTACGACCAATTTAGTTTATTCAGTTCACCTATACATTATGTATTTGGATTGTTGGGAAACCAGTGCACCTGGAGGAAACCCACACCAACACTGGGAGAACATGCAAACTCCACACAGAAATGTCAACTGACCCAGCCAGGACTTGAACCAGCGACCTTCTTGCTGTGAGGCGACAGTGCTAACAACTTAGCCACCGTGCCGCTCGTCGAGTTTACAGATAAATAAATAAATCTAACTAAATACTTAATATCTGGTTTAAAGAAAAAAACATTAAAACATTTCTTTTAAAAACCCATTACAAACAGAATACTTGTCAATCAAACTAATTATTAATAATAAAATATTCATCATGCATAATATCTCCCAAAATTGTATAAAATTTAGACAATATTCGGTCAAAAATAGAAAGATTTTCGCTTGAATGTCTAATATGCAACATCTTATTTCTTATCTGCAATTGCATCCACCCAGTTTCAAGATTGACATCTTGTGTTTACAGCCATCAATCTGATTTACGCCTGATCACCAAACAATGTCAGGTGGATTTCATTAGGAGGAATTATGAGTAAAATGCGATGTGTCTTTTCAAGATAAGATATCACATGACTTGAGACATCTGAAAGATTCAGTCATGTCATTACTTGTGAAATACCATTTACAATAAATATTAGCAAAACGGAATCAATTCTGCTGCATTAATAAACTGTTTACTGTAGTCTTATTAACAAATGTTTTGCTGATCTGTAATTTACAAGAACTTTTAACTGCTTGGAAGTTGTGTGAATTTTTGTAATAAACAAAAAAGAAGAACCTGGTTTTATTGGAGTTGATTCGCTCCTCCACAAGACACGCTGGCCTGGGTTGATGAGGGTGGGGGTGGGGGGTAAACGACTGACAAGGTTTGCATACAATAGACTGATAGTACAGAGGGCGCTCAAAGTTCAGCAATCACCGAATCAACAAGTTCTTCCTTGGCGTCTATGCACAGAGAGGAATGAATGGTAGCTAAACTGTGCAGGAAATGCTTAAGCAGTCATGACTACAAAGACGTTAACGTTGTTAAAAGAAAAGTCCAAAATAAACTGTATTTTTCCAGAGTGAACTACTACCAGAGTGAACTACTGCATGCTGTAAAAATTGGCCATGATTTGAACCGTAAAACACTGTAAAAATGCTACAGTAAAAATCTGTAACCTGGTTAACAGTAGGTTTCCTTAATATATACGGCGAATAACTGTGAATTGACTTTTCCAGAATTCACTGCATGGCACATTACTTTTTTGTTTTTTGTTGACATTACTATGGATCTTTTTAGTTGTTTCCACATCAGTTATGTCCATTAGAGGTTTATGCTACATCTCTTGATAAACAATGTTTATTTCATGACTTTAATTTTATTCTAATAAAAATAAATAAAATAATAATAATAATAATAATTTTATGTGTGTTACCATACTGGTGTTTAGTAGTGAATTACACTGAGCATCTTCTAAATACTGATAGACTTTTCTGCTTGAGGGAAAAGTTGTTTGTGATGAGGATTCTCATCACCACTTGCAAATGGCTGTGTTACATCTGTGTTACTATCTGTGTAACAATGGATGTGAAGATGATGGTAATTCAAAATACAGACATTTTACATCTATAAATTAATGAAATACAGTAGTTTAGTTTTTACGTTATTTTTAACAGTGAAATACTGGCAACCACAGCTGCCGTAAATTTTACGAATTAATTTTTTACAGTGCAGAGGAGAAGGAATGGGATCTGACAGTATACGCTGTGCCAAATCTAGTAGTGATGGATATTAAACAAAACAGAAGACAGAACTTGAGCCCATTCTAAATCTGGACTTTTTCTACTTTTTCATTAAGTAAATATTTAGTTTAAAAGGTTTTTCCTAAATCCTGAACACTGTAAAAAAAATGTCAGCATGTTACAATATGAAAATTGACCAGAAAGCAGTCATATAATATGCAACAGTAAAAATAAGGGACATTGGAAGGACTGTCCATGTCTCCAGACTATCAGAGAAGGCGAGAGAGAGGAGGCCATTGTGATGCAAATGTCACAGCCCAGTGTGCTGTTTGCGGCAGGAAATTTAATTAGCGGTTGTGGAGCTACGATACAAAGCAGGTGGAATGTAAAGAACGCCCCGACGAGGAGCGGCTTGAGACGAACGGTGGGGGGAGTCTAGGGGGTGAACACTGAGGGAGAGGCTCTTCTGAGCAACACATTTCAGTCTCATACAAGTCTCAGCCTGTTTCTCAGACTTCTCACAGCCAAGTCATCCGTTTCCTTTTTTTTCCTTAAAACGAGAGGGATCAGAGCACTACAATTACCTTTACATATTAATGCATCAAATGGAGTGGCTGAATGACATTCAGTTTTGAGATATTGTCATTAAATGTAATTTTCTGTGTGTGGTGAACAAAATTTGCTAAAGCTGATGAGAATGGTTGTCATATTGATATGTGGTTGCTAAGGTGTTCTAATGGGCTTTTAGGATGTTGCTAGGTGATCAGTGATGATTGAAATCTGTGTTTAACCAATATGGATTTTTGATTGCCAACGATGATATCTTAGAGAGCAAGGAGGCTGGTGGTCAATATAAAGCTGGTATGAGATCACATGCTTTCACTTTAAATTATAAATAATGCAAACATACTGCAAAGGTTTCGCAAAATTACATGTATAATAGATATTAAAAGGCTCATAATGCAAAAAATGTGTGCACTCTGAATGTCTGTTAAGGACAGTGAACCTGTGAAGACTGAGAATACAATCCCTGTCCGAGTTTTCAAAGCTGGCAAAGTAAATGTTTAAAGGGACCCCAAAATGAAAATGACCTCATCGATAACTCTCTGTGGTTTTAAGCCTTAATGAGTTTCTTTCTTCTGTTGAACACAAAAGAAGATATTTTGAAGAATGCTGGTTGTTGGCACCAATTGACTTCTATAATAGGAAGTATGGAAGTCAATAGCCCCTTTCACACAGGAATGACTTAACCGGTAGATTCAAAAAAGCATTTTTCACACAGGCAAGGATGTTCTGGAATTTTTCCGGAAAAGACCAGACACATCCATTCTAAAATACTGGTAAATTCTGACATCATTAACCAGAAATAGCCTCTAAATGGCTGTGCTTGTATTTGTAAACATAATTGGAGTAGGCTTTTGTTGATGGTTTCACTTTTATTTAAAACTTTAGCATTCATGCAGCTGCTTTTGTCCCAGAGACATCCAAAGGCAAAAGCGTCAACCGCAGCTAAATGTTTACACATTTGATTACATTACAAATTCTGTTTCCTATGTCAAGGTGTACTCACCAGAGCACTCCTTCTTCACGTGCTTGAACACCTTACTGCTGAACGCAGGGCTTGCAGGTAAACTCACAGCGGTTTATCATAAGCATTTTAGCTAATTTTTTCCCACAGTTGGCATTAATAATGAACATAGAAATGTTATCTGACTAACAACTAGCAGCTAAACATGTCTGGAAAAGTATTCAATGGTTTTTATTTTCATAAACAGCACGAATGTGAATGCGTCTGAATGTTCCGATTGACTGGAGTAGACGTCTCATGTCAGTTCTAACTGTACGTTCACACCAAAAGCGACAAGAGCGTCAAAGTAGCCGTAAGTCATTCATTTTCAATGGGGGCCAGCGGCCAGGAGCAGGTGTGGCCGTCGAGGAGAGTTTAAATCTCTTTATGGTAATGTGCTATAGGTGACAAGCAATAGGTAAAGTCTGTATACATCAATATAGCAGCATTTTTTATGACACTGTATAACAATAATTAATATTTTTACAATACTGTGACGGTTGAGTTTAGGGTTAGGGTCGGGAGAGATGATAAAAAATACAATTTATTGGGTAATTTAATAAATAGCATAAACAATACTCAGCAGAACTACTGTTTTTTATGTTACTGTGACAGCTGGGTTTAGGGTTGGGGTGGGGGTAGACGTTAATAAAATAAATGGGAAATATAATAAATAATTTTAATAACTCTGGCCGCAACCATATCTGATCTAGCAACAACCCAAGCAATCGGAATGTAGAAGTTCACCGCCTGAGAACTTTGGTTCCGACCACAGTTGTTTATTATTGCGGTTGCCGGATTTCCAATTATTTACTATGTTTTCTTACAGGAACACACATTAAAAACGCTACTGGCGAGTTACTGATGTGCATTAATTATTTTTTTTCTTTAAAAAAGTGGGAATCTCATTCAACAATACAAAACAGTATTGCTGCTTCAGAATATTTCAGACATATGGACACATTGGATAATTAAGCAGAGCCACATGTAACTTGTGTGCAACATTTTCACGCTAGAAAGCATGTTTTATGCGGGAATTTAACTGATATGATATGCTGCAATGGCCCCTTTAAATACAAGATCAACGTAGCGAATTTTGACGCTTTAATTGGAATATTATTAAGCGATGAGAATACATTTGTCGGAGCTGAAGGCTCCAGGGTGGCCGAGCAACCTTTGACACCTTCGGTGCGAACGCTCTTTCCAGCAATTTTCCTTCTGCGTTCACGCAGAGCAGCATTTCAGCAAATTACCGGTAATGTAACAACTTCTTCCAGAAAATTGCCGGAAAGAAAGGGCTCGTTCACACATCATCCCTTTTTACCAATTTACCAGCAATGTTCCGGAAAAGTCTGTATGTGTGAAAGGGGCTAAAGTGCGCAAGTTACTAGCATTCTTGTAAATATCTTTTGTGTTCAACAGAAGAATAAGTCCACCAAATAAAATTAGAAAAATAACCACTTAATTATTTTTGGAAAAAGTTAAGAGTGAGTAATCTGTCATTTGTGGGTGAAATCTTTCATATACTTTAGTTTTTTTTTTTAAGAATTGTTTGATGCAGTTAATTAAAAAATGAAAATGCTGACAGGTATTATTATTCGGCTTATACACAATGCAAGCGAGATTTTTATTTTGACAGCACTAAGAATTATGAGCAGGTGGACAGGAGATTCAGTCTCAGCCTTCATTAGCTTTCCATCTTTGTTAAACCAATCTGTCTAATAAAAGAAAAGCAAAAATTATAGCACTTTTTAAATATGCCGTCAACGTTCAGAAATCATATTTGTTCAAATGTGCTTGAATATCTGTTAAACATTTAATTGTGTGAAACATTGCATACTTAAAGCTGTTGACACAGTCTACATTTATTACTGTTCAAACAAGTCTTTAAATACATATGAGTCATCATCGCTATATCACTCCAGCAGTAATTGATAACCCTTGATACTTACATTTCTTTATTTAACACACTTTAATCCAAGCAATGTATAAAAGAGGAAAACAACTAATTCATCCAAAGGCTGCAATATGTAATATAAAACTTACAGACTAAAATGGTGATGAAAGACAGTCTATAAAATATGGATTGGTTTATAAAATGTAGTTAATTTCGTGGTCTGGCTATAACAGAAAGTCTTACCGTTAAAGGGTTAGTTCACCCCAAAAAAAGAAAATTATGTCTTTAATTACTCACCCTCATGTTTTTCCAAACCCCTGAGACCTTTGTTCATCTTCGGAATACAAATGAAGATACTTTAGATGAAATCTGAGGGCTCCCTCATACTCAATTCTCCCTCATACTCATCTGGTTCAATTTGAATATTACCAAGCGATGAGAATACATTTGTGTGAACATAAAACTGAAGTCACAACTTTATTCAGCACTTTCTTCTCCTCTTTGTCTGTATAGGGTGAGTGTTCACATGCCACACTTCTGACATATTAACTCAAATTAGGGATGCAACAATAATAATCATAATCATAGTTTTACGGTTATCATGCGTTTATTTTCAAAATTCAATTTCAAAGCATTACTAGTTTAGAAAAGAAATAAAAATAAAAAATAAAAAAAATAAAAATAAAAAAAGCACATGAAAACTCCTTATATTTTAAAGTGTTATTTATTGCTGCTCAGTAACCAAATAATACAGCACATAATAATAATAATAATAATAATAATAATAATAATAATAATAATAATAATAATAATAATAATAATAATGATAATAATTAAAAACCAAACAATAGTATATTTCTCTTTGGACTTAAAAATAAGTTTTTGGCATTTAAACATAATTATATAATTATAATTAATTAAAATAATAATTTTACACTGATAATAAATGACAGAACAATGAATAAATGAATAAAAATATGAATAAATACTTAAATAGTATTTGTCTAATGTGAATCTAAGCAGGATATTAACTATGTATTTCCCTTTTAAAAGAGAACAAAATGTAGTCAAAGTCTGCTGAACCTCTGTCTGAAAGGCACATTTGATCAACTACATTATGAACTTGTTTGGAATTTTCATTTTGTATTTTTTTTTCCTTTGGAGTGGAAATGTGTATATTCCATACAAATTATAAAGCGGAACAGTCAGTTCTTGACACTTGACTCGCGCCATTCTTTTAACTAGGTGTGCCTGGAAAGCGTGACTGCTGGTCACGCCCAATATGCGCACAAGAAAAGAAATAACAAACGCGTGCGCGCAAAAGATGTGATATGTGAAGTAAGTTGCATGCATGTACACTGGTTGTGAATGTGCGCCCTATACTGACACTGAGGAGTCAATAAAACATATATTTTTGTTTTATATGCCCACAAATGTATTCTTATAGCTTTATAATGAATCACTGAAGGCATATGATCTGTTTTGAGAATGGTTAAAAATTAAGAAAAATGTCAAAAACAAAGGAAAAACCTTGCTGCCTATGGAGGATGAGGGAGCTCTCAAATTCCAACCAATGCATCTTCATTTGTGTTCTGAACATAAACAAAGGTATCAGCGATTTGGAATGACATGAGGGTGAGTAATTAATAACGAAATTTTCATTTTGGCTGAACTAACCCTTTAAAAAATAATATTGGTGCATCATTCATGTTTGTAGAACAAATCAGATGTGCATCAAAGTTTAATTCCAAGGGCTCAGAGCTTGTTGAAATCATTAATCCCAAGCATGTGCAATAACAACAGAGATAAAATAACTATTTGCACACAATTACCAGACTGAATCTTCTTGGCTGCATCTCAACCCGTCAACTCTGTGTAAAGTTAAAGGGGGAAGTTTATTTCTGTAATGTAACAGTGAGAGATAAGATAAAGAGATAATTGCAGCCATAAACACAATAACAAAACATGATAATGATATCTATGGAGACGTGAAAGAGTTCAATAACCAACAGTGCTGCTTTCACTGCCGGGATGGTCTAAAACGCTTGCTTTGTAAATAGACTTTTTGACAGTGCCAAAGCAGATGATTTCAACTCAGCTCAGCTAATTCAGCATATTTTGTATAATCTAATAATGAAGTATTATGACCGAGTACAAGGGCAGCGGTCGGGTGGGTACAGTAAAGATCTCTGAGCTGGGCTTCTTCCACATATGCTAAATACAGCATAGGCTTAATCATGCACACAGACACACAGACACACACACACACACAGGAGAGTTGGATCTGGTCATCTGCCACCCCCTACGACACCCTTCCCCCATGGTGCATCGATGCACACTCACAAATACCTTTCACAGGAAACCAACGCAGCTGTCTTCTCTACTACAGTTCATTAAAAGCTCAGTGTGGTTTAAGGTTACAGTATAGATGCTGCAACAACAATCATAAAGTCCCCATGATGGAAGATGACTTGAGCTGAACTTTGACCCAGGAACAGGACACGAACATGGGCACTGATGGATGAACGTGATCTAATGAGGGGATTCATATACGCGTACTGGTTTAGGTACACAATATCACACCTATCGCTTTCTGCTATGTAAATGAAGACACTGGGAGCTGCTTTCCTTGAAGTGTTTAAAACTGTTTTGAAATTACAGGACCAATGTATACAAGATTTTTTTTCAATGCCAATGTGTGAGAATGGCTTGTAATGAAACTTAATAAACATGAGACCATACTCAAATTCCTAGATTATCTATAAAGCTGATAAACTGATTTTTATGTGAGGGACATTTTGGCAAGAAAAAAAATGTATGTGATGTATACATGTCAACCAGTCCTGTAAAGTAACAAATTACAAACACTCAAACTACTGTAATTGAGTAGTTTTTCTCTGAAAGTAGTTTCAAAAATGTGTACTTTTACTTTCTCTTGAGTACAATTTTAGTGCAGTATTGGTACTTTTACCCCACTACTTTCCCTCAACCTGCAGTCACTACTTTATTTTTTCTTGTCTATTGGAATTAAAAAAAAAATCTGTCCTCTGATTCCTGTCTAATCAAATTGCACATAGAAGGTAAATTGCATCATAAATAAACTACCTCAAGACATGAGTGATTTATAATTGCAGCAAACAGTTTGGAAGCATTAAAAGTGTCCAAGAAGATGACCAAAATCTTTACACACATTGACCAAGAGATTATTTAGATGCACATCACTGTTGAGAAGATGAAGGATGTTTACTGTATGATGACCAAAATGGCCTTAGCAGGCACAAGACATCAACATGACGTCAGATTGCCATTGTACCCCAATGTCGCAGGGACATTGCAATAAAAATCTGGTTGACATAAGAACCCAACGCCATGCCCAAGCTAAAAGCAACCAAATATAAACATCTAATGATGTTACAGCTTGACGTTGTGTGGACGTTACCACTATGACGTCTGTCAGACGTTCGATTTTGGTTGCCATACCTGACTAATAAATGTCAGTATTTGACGTCAATATGACGTTGGTTTAAAATGTTGGCTTGACACTGGATTTTGGTCACTTTCTAACACAACCTAAAATTGACCAAATATCAATGTCATTTGATGTTGTTATTAGGCATCAAAATAGCACTGCGCTAAATCTAACCTAATATTACCATCTTATGACATTGTGTGTCTGTTAAGCAATAACTAAACGCACTACAGAATGGTACGTTTGCATACATCCACCAATTACATGTAAATGCATCAGCTTTTTACAGCGTAATACTCACTACTCTTGAGTACTTTTGAAAGGTCAACTTTTTCCTCATACTTTGAGTAATATTTACAACAGATACTTTTACTCTACTTCCACTACACTGTTTACTCTTTCCACCACTGATGTCAACTAATGTAACCCCAGCAGGCACAGAACATCAACATGACGTCAGAACCCAACATCAGCCCGACATCAATGTCCAACATCCAACCTAAAATCAACCAAATATCAACGTCTGAGGTTACAGCTTGGCATTGTGTGGACGTTACCACTATGACGTCTATTAGATGTTGGATTTTGGTTGCCATACCTGATGAATCAAATGTCATTTTTTGACATCAATATGGCATTGGTTTAAGATGTTAGCTTGATATGGGATTTTGGTCACTTTCCAACAGAACCTAAAATCATATAAATATCAACGTCATTTGACGTCACTATTGGACGTCAAAATATGATTGTCCTTAGACACTGGCTAGACATTGAACTCTGGTTACCTGACATCACATCCTAAAGCTAACCTGGTAATAAAGTCTTATGATGTTGTGTGCCTGCTACGATGTTAGCGTCTTTTTATAACCTCACCTGTTAACATGATACCAGTGCAAATCTTGTGTAAACATCCAGATTGATATGATCAGATGCTTTGTTAATTCCAGCTATTTCATCACTGTCATTTTTGTTGAGATTTAGTTGTTAGGATGAAAGTGTATAGTTGCATACGTGTTCTTCTAAACATCACTCTTGGCATTGTACATGATGTTGAGATGTTTATTACCATTATATCTTACTGCAAAGATAGTCATTGATTTTCATTCTCTTGTACCTTATTTGTGCACAAGCAACAAGTTGCTGCAGCTGCTGTTTATTTAGCGGTAACTGAACTCTACAAATAGCCCCTTTAAGGCATATTAACATCCAAAAATTAGGTTAAAAATTACAATAATGAGGATCCACACTACCAGACGGTACCATAATGTTTATTTTAAGCACACAGAGTTGTTGTTATTATCTGTCACTTTATATATTGGAATGGATTCTGATTGGCTGTCAATGGCGATATCAATTCTTGGATGAGAAAAAAAAAATCATCATTCTAAAAGGGATTTCAATTTTGTTTCTCTATGCCATTAGTTGTGCTGTGGAGTTTATCATATTCTTATAGTTTGAAAAACCAATAACTCATTTACAAACCCCAATAACCTTCTTTCTTCTGTGGAGCATAAAAGAAGATATATTGGAGAATGAGAAATTATTTTTGTCCATATAACACAATTTCATATTTTCACAATCATATTTTTGATTGATTGTCCATATGTGCAAAAGACTATAGTTCACAAACACTATCTAATCCTGACTATTCCCTTGGAAGTGGAAGTGAATATAATATTTGGAGCGTTTAGGTGAGTCAGCTGTCTAAATATGGTACCTGATTTCCTCTCAGTTATCTCATCACCTGCTTTGCCAAGACTGTGCACGTCCATCACCACAAACAGTGACTGAAGAGAGCTGATTAAAAACCACTAAGTTTTGAAAGAATAACACAGACCCCCAGCCCAGCCCCTCTCTTTCCATAACTCAGACTGTATTTGTGTATCAAGTTGCCATGTAAACATAACAGCTGCTTGGATCTGGGTTGCGCGGAATTCCATTCCCATTCCTTTATTTTTCTTTGCGGTGGGTGTGTAACCAAATTAAAAGCTTGATTTTGACTACATAGCATTACGGGGCTTTGTCAAAACAAGTGAACAAATGGTTTTGAATTTGCCCACAGCTTTAGAGCTGATCCATTCCTTGAATGAGCAAATCTAGCTATCTATAATTAACACATCTGTGGTGTTTTGAGGAGATGTTTTGAGGTCAAACAATATTTCAGCATGACCACCTTGGGACCTGGAGCCAACCTTTAGCTTTTTAATATTAATTAGATCTTGTGACAGTAGGGGTAGGCGATATTGCAAAAATGATCATGATTCTTTCTGATGTTGAGTTTACTATTCTGCAAGTTGTCTGAGCAGTACTGCCAAACTAATTACCTTCTTTTAAAAACAAAGACTAACAAGGTAACAACATAAGAAGAATGATCGACACTTAAGACAATGTGGGCAAAGATAAAAATCTGTCATATTTTGTATTCAAATTAATAAAACAAAGATTCACATTACAAATATGCAAGAAATGGAATAAACAAATTTAAAAATTCATGTTTTTTTAATTATTTTGTAAGCATCAAATGGATAGTTGATCCAAAAAAAAATAATTATGCCATCATTTACTCACTCTCAAGTCATTTTACACCAGACATGTGAGTAACCCAGCAGTTGCAAGTATTTTTTCCTAAACAGCCAGATACTGTTTGGTCACCCACATCTTTCAGTGTATCTTTATGCGTGTGGGTGTGATATTTTGAAAAATCTGTAACCATTGACATCCATAATAGAAAAACATCTACAATTGAAGTCAATGGTTACAGGTTTCCAACATTTTTCAAAATATCATCTTTTGTGTTCAACAGAAATAAACCTCAAACTGGTTCGAATCGAGTCAAGGGTGAGTAAATGACAGCACAATTTTCATTTATTTGTGTGTGTGTGTGTGTGAGAGAACTATCTCTTTAATGAGACGCGACAGCATGTTAAGACCTAAACAAATCACACATCTTTCTCTTGTTTTCTTTCACTTTCGACACAAAAAAATGAATGTTTATTAGAAAATCTTGTGTGGTTTTGACAGTTTTGGCATAATTCGAAGTTCAAGAAAAAGATAATCGCGCTCTTTCCCAGGTGTGTGTGTGCTTGAAAAAAAATGCGGAGCTGAATTTGCCATTAATGTTTAACCGGCATGGCTAAACCTAATGTACATTTGACAAGAGCCGTGAGTGTAACTCTACCACTCTGTTACTATTTAATGAGAATTTATGTCGTGTTGTATAGATAATTGAGAAATAGCCGCCAGTATTGCAATGGCACAATGAGCACTATACTACAATATTTTTTTAAAAGCTTATCAAGAAGTCAATTTAATCATCTATGATCAAAAAACATCACAGAGCACACCCCTACGTGACAGGCCCCAAGAAACATTAAGCAGAAATAACATGAATTAATTCATATTAATGAGCTTAATCACCTGTCTTTTTCAGCAGGTAAACTATACTACATTCATCAATACAGTAGCCATGGTGAAAGAACCAGTAAAAGCACAGCAGACTCGTGAATGATAAAAATGCCAGGTTTCCTATTATACAGTAAATGTGTGAGGCCTTGAAGATTTATTATATAGATTACTCAAAGTCTACATACACAAATAGCCCACTTTAGATAGGCTTAAATTACCTTCCATTCATATTACTACTACCATAGAAACAGAAGCAATGAGTGAGCTAAAATAAACGTAATGCCACTTAGAACTATCTAAATGCCTCATTCAGCTTTTTTCAAAAGCAAAGATAATAAATTAGTTTGAAGGCCAACAAGTTGTGTCATGCCAATGTTTAATTATACCATAATATACAGTTCAAACGTCTTTTATCCATACAAGGTGTCCATTTATTTAGGCAATAAATACAGTATATCACTGTACTCTAACTGTCTTAGATTTGAATGTTATGTATTCCTGTGATGACAAAGCTGAATGTTCAGGAGCCATATTTGAGCCATTACTGTTTTATTACCAACACTAAAAACAGTTGTTTCTGATTTAATAGTAGTTTAGGGCTGAACCAATTCAATTAGATCGAGACAAAATTACCTGAAAATGTATAGGAAATGGAATACATACACTGTAAAAAATGGCCGTGATTTCAACTGTAAAAAAACTGTAAACATGCTAAAGTAAAAATCAATAACCTCGTTAACAGTATGTTTCCCTAATATATACAGCGAATAACCGTAAACTGACTTTCCAAGAATTCCCTGCATGTCACTTTTTATGCTTTTTTTTTACATTACTATGGATCTTTTTAGTTGTTTCCCCATCAGTTATGTACATTAGAGATTTATGTTACATCTAATGTTGATAAACAATGTTTATTTCATGACTTTAATTTTTTGCGTGTTACCATACTGGTGTTTAGCGGCTGTGTGAATGATACTGAGCACCTTCTATACACTGATACACTTTTCTGCTTGTGGGAAAAGTTGTTTGTGATGAGCATTGGTTCATTATTTAACTTTCTCATCACCACCTGCATATGGCTGTTAATGTGTCTATCTGTGTAACAAAAGATGTGTAGATGATGGTAATTCAAAATACAGACATATTACATCCATAAATTATTGAAATACGGTAGTTTACTGTAAAAATGAAAAATTACTTTTACGGTACTTGTACCTTATTTTTAACAGTAAAATACTGGCAACCACAGCTGCAGTTTTTTACCGTAAATTTTACAGATTTATTTTTTACAGTGTACATACAGTGGGAAACCTGTACGGTAATCATCATCTTTGCTATTCCATTTGGAGGCACATCAATTACACACCTGTTATCAAGGCCCTGAGTTTCATACAAATTTGCTTACTGAGGGCCCGTTTACACCTGCTAATAAACTGCAGTGTATGACACCAAACAAACTGCCGTATAAATAAACACTTCTGCTGAATGCCTTTTTGCGTTGTCCTCACAACACAATTTTTACATCAGAAGTGTGTGTGGACATCCATACACACTGTATACATGCAGCCCAGTTTTCTGTCTATGCAGATGATCCACATCAGCATACAGCAGTGCAAACCCAAGGCATGTGTTGAAACAGAACATTCAGTCAGTTGTATAGAACATGTCAAACGTATCCGGCTGAGTGAGAATGTAAAACATTAAGTATAGCCAGGCATTAAAAAGGGACTAACACAGTTTCTACACCTACAAAGGGGCCTAATTAAAGTATATGGAATAGAAAAATATGACAATTTACAGTGAAATTATGTTATACTACTTAATGGAGTCAGTCATATTAACAAGACACTTCTGACACTCAAGATTGAAGGCAAGAAGAGCACAAGTGTGCAAACTAAACCCTGTGAAAACAAGCTAACTGGACATCACACAGCCCAGGAAGCAGCGATTGGCCCCATCAATAATTAACTTCAATTACATGAATCATTCATTTCTCCTCCAGCCTGGACATGCACCTGTAACAACATATTTCATTACAGACACCGGATCTCAGGGCTTTGGAGATGCTGTGTTGCGAAGCTGCATTTGGGGACCATTTCAGAGCTCAGTGAAGCACCTGACAGACACGTCGCTCCACTGTTTTACCCCCTTCAGCTGAGAGACCCGTCACACAGCGCGACAAACACGCTCCCACTTTGACAGACCAAACGCCTCATCTGTAACATCCTTGAACGGGAGCTGCAGAAAGGGTGAAATGATCAAAACTACCCACTTTTATAGATGGAAAAGAACGGGTCACCCAACATGATCCGTGTGTCGCATCAGGATCTGGCTCTCTCTCTTTGCCAATTACCCTCATTATCAGCTGCGCTTTCAGTGGCACGGACACTCTCGAATAAAGAGAGATCAATAGAAATGCACAGCCCAATGAGGGCCGACACCTGGACCGCATGCTATTGTCATGAAGAGGGCTCATTACCAGGCTCTCTGCTAAGCAGGTGTAACATCGCCACGGCGACGAGATGCAACTCCAAAAAATTACAGCAGCTTTGGATGATCACAGTCAAGCTGTTGACAAACTGTTAGCGTCAACAGCCACCCCTGATCTCATTATGTTAATAATGCAAATGCAGATCTCATTTGCTCACAATTACTACAGTACAGTGTTTTACATCACTGAAACAGCTCTACTAAGTTACAATAAAGTTTGACAGATGAAAAAAATAGAAAACTGAATTTTTAGGGGAGGAGGGAGGGGGATTAATCATGTCAAAACGAAAACTAATGAAGTATCAGAAATATGATTATATTTGGAAATGGCAGTGAAAAGAGTGTGATTTATATTAAAGATTTATATCAACCATATGACAGGAAATTGAAAAACTTTATGAAAATATTTGATGCCGTTTAAAATATATGTACACAATTTTAAAAAGGAAAAAAGCAGCTCAAATAATGATCACTTTTTGAATTATGCAGATTGTTTTCATGAATAAATTATTTTTAAGCAACATGATTCACAGTGGCGACGCAGTGGCGCAGTAGGTAGTGCTGTCGCCTCACAGCAATAAGGTCGCTGGTTCGAGCCTCAGCTGGGTCAGATGGCGTTTCTGTGTGGAGTTTGCATGTTCTCCCAACGCTCCGGTTTTCCCCACAGCCCAAAGACATGCGGTATAGGTGAATTGGGTAAGCTAAATTGTCCGTAGTGTATAGATGTGAATGAATGTGTATGGATGTTTCACAGAGATGGGTTGCAGCTGGAAGGGCATCCGCTGCGTAAAACATGTGCTGGATAAGCTGGCAGTTCATTTCACTGTGGCGGGACTAAGCCGAAAAGAAAATGAATGATTCCCAGTTTCGCTTTAACTATCCTAACCACACTAACTTAGAGCTAATTGAAATTACATATTTCACATATAAGTAATTTTCTCTAACAAGATTCACTTGTCAAATGTGACATTTTCTTTTTCCAAACGGTTATGGTGTCACTTTATTTTGATGGTCCCTTTAACACATTTTGTTGAATTAAAGTTGTATTGCATCTACATGCCAACTAATTCTCAATAGATTATAAGTACTGTTAGGTTGGGGTTAGTGTAAATTGACAAGAACTTGCAAAGTTTCTTATAGTCAGTTAAATGTCTGTTAAAGGAGCAGTATCACCAGATATTAGGCAGACAGTCTACTAATACTCAGTGGTGGAAAGAGTACTGAAAAATCATACTCAAGTAAAAGCACCATTACTTTGCCAAAAATGTAGTGCAAGTAGAGTATCTGTTTTAATATTACTCAAAGTATGAGTAAAACATAGCCCTTTAAAAAAATAAGAGTAGAGAGTAGTAAGTATAACGCTGTGAACGGCTGATGTGTTTACATGCAATTTGTGATTTCAGTCATCATACAGTAATCATCCTTTATCTTCTCATCAGTGACATGCATCTAAACAGTCTCTGGCATATAAAAATTTTGGACATCTTCTTGGACACTTTTAGTGCTTTAAAACGTTTTGCTGCATTTATAAAGCTCCTATGTCTTGAGGTTGTTTAGTACGATGTGATTTACTTTATTTGTGTGAACTGAATGCACAGTATCCACAGAAATAATTTTTCTTCTCAGCCAATCCTCATAGACAAGAAAACGTAAAGCAGAGACTGCAGATTGGAGGTAAATAGTAGAAGTAAAAGTACCAATACTGCACTAAAAATATACTCAAGAGAAAGTAAAAGTACACATTTTTAAAACTACTTAGTGAATTACAATTGCCGAGAAAAACTACTCAATTACAGTAGTTTGAATATTTGAAATTTGTTACTGCACACCACTGCTAATACTCAAATGAGAAGGAATTGGCATGTAGTTGCAATGCAACTTTTAGTCAACAAAATGTGCAATAGGGACCATCAAAATAAAGTGTAACCAAGTTTATTTGTTACGTTTTTTCTCACAATCTCCTAACAATTAAACAGCCAAAACATTTGTAATTTTTAAATGGAGTGTTGAACTCGGTTTAGTGTTGCATTTTTAACATTTTAAAATCTTCCGACAAAAACAGATTTTTGTCATTGACTCTTTGTCAGCCTGCAAAACACATTAGTTCAGATAAGACAACCAGATTTAAACCGGATGACAAAAAGGACAATTCAATTTCCTTCAAGATAACGAAAGAGCAATTCCATGCATATGTCAACCCTGCAATGAAAAACGTTTTCGCCAAAATAGCGAAACCATTTCTGCACTTTTTTGTGCAAGCAAGTATTTTACAGTGCCTTAAAAATACTGAAAAATGTATCTGTTAATGTTTTCAAACAATATTTGATTTAACAAAATCACACAAATGCCAATTTCACATCGGTCACATCCATAACAGAGCTTTTTTCCCTCATAAATGCAAAAAATGTCAAATAAAAGCAATCTTTTTTGTTCAATAGGGAGCCAACTCTTATCCTTTTGATGAGCATTCGTTCTTTTGGGTTGTGCAGTTTAATTCACAGAATTTCTAGTATGTTGTACGCTGTAAACTCGCAGACTTTTTTGGTCACATCCATAACGCATGTTTAATTTCCTCATTTAAAATACAACCAATGTTTACAGGTTGATATTTCTTGGTTGGTTGTTTTGGAAAATATAAACAGATGTTAATATCTATGTTAATGTTGATATCTACTTTCTCTGTGAATTATTTTTTGAGATTTTACTGCAAATGTCGCATCCATAAGGCTGAAATTGCTCGGAAGTTTAATAACCAACAGATAATCTAACAGTTTGAAAAGTTGCTCCGCTCGTTGAACAAACCCGCATCACTTTTATGGGTCTCCGCTTTTCTTGACTGACTTCAGCAACCTGTTGATGCGTTCAAAGCTGAAGCTCCAAGTCCCAGAGAACACTGACAAGACGGAAAGCGACACGTAAAGTATATCGGATGGATCGATTTTTAATTAAAACAATTTTACCAGGAGCTCTTGAATCAATCCGAACCGGTCCACATCAGTCAACCCGAATCAGCTCAAGCGCGTCCACGAGAATTAAAGCGATTCCCGGAGCGAACAAAGCGGTTTAGTCACTCCTGTCGCTGGTTTAGAAACACTTTCTGCTTTTAGAGAAAGTTTACCCAGTTGGTAAGCTGGTCAGCTCGTCAATTAAACAAATTAATGAACATATTAGTCTTACCGTCGCGATAACCAACACGTAGTGCTCTCGACGTACAAATAAAGCACTTGTATTTGTTTTGGATTAGTTTAAACGATTTCAAAACAAACAGACAGAAGTTGGCGAAGCAGATGAGCTAGCCAACTAGCGTGCTAATGTGACACTAACAGGCAGCAAAGGGCGTGAAAACACGTCCAGATGTACATTACTCAACCTCCATGGCCCGACACATTTACATTCAACTCATTTTTGATCTCTCCAAGCAGTAAAAAGATATTCACCTCAGCCTTGTGCTTAGATCTGCCCTGGCTTTACTGTTCTTTTCCCTCTCTCTCCTCCAGTTGCTGCTGCTGCTGTTGCTGAGTGTTGCTCCCGTTGGTAAGTAACTGTCTCCACGACTACAGTCACTATGGCGAGCGGGGGTCTCGAGGCAACTGTTGCTACCGTCCTCTTCATACGTCAAGGGCTAAAAAGCGAGAGTGGGAGGAGTCTGATGTTAGCTCCTCCCCCTAACGCACTCTGCACCGGGTTGATTCCCGCGGCGAGCGGCGCACATCCGCGCCTCGGATCTGCACTTTCTCCGCCAAAAACATGTCATTTTGCCGCGCTAACTGCCAACGGAAGTTGATAAACTGCCCTAGAAGTTCTTGGGTTACATTTCTTTCCGCGTGGGTTGCCAATTTACAGCAGTAAAGAAAGAAAGAAAGAAAGAAAGAAAGAAAGAAATCTACATTTAACCTATTTTGATACTCGCAATACATTTATGAAATAATATCTGAATCATGCAGCTTTGTAATACAATCTATAAACTTGTGTGTGAGGGTACTAGTTAGTAATTTTGTGATAACGGTCTGTCAGGTAGACCGATACTCTTAAATCATTTTCAGACGTAGTTCCCCACAGTCACCGCGTGGTGGCAGTATATCGCTGCAGTAGAATAAACACTCATCCAGTATGCACTGAATTGCCTACTACTTTATATATGAAGCAGTTTAAATCAGTCATTTGTAATCATATTTTTATGATATAACAATAATAATAATGATGATGAATAATAAAGCTGTAAAGTAGTACATGGTGTCTAGTTACGTAAAAAAGCACTCTCGCCTCTTGACGGTCTACTGTATATTTTTAAAGAAATTATATAATACTTTTTTATACAATTTCTTTAAAAATATACAGTAGACCGTCAAAAGGCGAGAGTGCTTTTTCCCCCAATTCCTTTTTATTATATTTTAACATGTACATACACATTTCCATGTGTCAGATCCAACACAAACCAAAAAACAAACAAGTGAACAAACAAAACAAAAGGGTTCTCAGTATTTTACATCAGGATACAATATCACCTCTGTTACTAATCTTCTAGTAAAACATTTCCAAATCCACCACCTTTTAAAAACAGCGTAAAAGGTCCCCAAACTCCATCAAAAATTATGTATTTATTTCTCATCATATATGTTATTTTTTCCATTGTCATGTTTGTTACCATCTCTTTCAGCCAGAGAGTGCTTTTTTTAAGTATTTTTCATTTGCATATTCTTGTTTATTCAACGTTGAGCACATTATGTAATAGAAGATAATTTGTTTGAATTGTTATTTTTATTATTAAAAACATATTTATATTTCATTAATCCAATATAAAAAGCAACATAAAAAATATAGAAAATGCTAATAAATAAACATAAAAACACCCTCCTGCCATTCTGCTGTACTGTTAAGCAGTAATGATAAGAATGGTATAGACAGCTTGAATTATTGTTTATTCCAGTTTTCATGTTCTTGTTTATTATGCTTTGAGCCATTTTCACTCTAGAGATTTTATTCGATAACAAAACATTTTTATTACAATTTTTAAGCCATATTAAAGCTGTCTTGCAGATATTAAATCTGTTCAAAAGCTTAGCATGATTTACATTTGGTGAGATATTTAAAGACTTCATTTAACAATCAATGTGCCGCCTAAAAATATAAATGAATAATTAAATCATGTTAAATCATTATTGTGTTGCTACTGTCCTTCAAACCAGTATGTTTTAGCCATTTAAAGTACCAGCAAGAAGTTATTATTCTCTATTTAATCTCTTTCATATATTCAAATAAGTACAATAAGTATTTGAAACATTACAGTAGACAATTTACTTGCATTTAATATGCTTTCAATGTATGTAAATTCCCTTTTGTAAATAATTATACATATGAAGATATCAGATGCAAAAACCTCTATATGCCATCTGAAATCTCCTAAAACGAGCATTTTTCTTAGCTTCCTATGTTTATGTTCGAGCATTTCACTTTAAAGGCAGTGAATATAACTTATTCGTCACAAAAAAAGTAAAATTTCAAAGCCTACACACACACACACACGAGTCGGAGAAAAACGCTAATTTTAAAAGAAAATATCAAATGGCATTTAGAGGTTTTTGCATCTAAACACTTCATATATACAGTATACGGTCAGTTTTTCAATTTACAATTTCAAAACTACAGAAAGAATGAAAAATATATAGGTTACTGACTATATAATATATATGGACAGAGTGTCATTTCTTTTTTTCTTTTTTTTTTTTGTAACTTTGAATCCAACTGTGGCTCTAATGATGTGGTTTTAGCATAGACTGTAAAATATAGGGTTTTAGTTAGCATACCTGGTTACAATGTCCGTTACTGCCTTGCTGAACTTAAGTTGACCAATGACGTGCGGCTCCAGTGAACAGCAGGTGGCGCTGCGGTTTTCCTGGATTTTTGTGGGCGTGTGCGCGACTGATTATTGGCGCGCTTCTGTCTTTCTGCGTTTATGAGCAGGCGTGAACTTCAACCGGTGTGGGTTTCTGTCAGTCTCACACATGAATAGAAACATCATAGAACCATTATTTGTCTCTCGCATCACGATTAACAACTGATTAAAATCGATCTTTGAATCTGACATTTACATGAAACTTGACAATTTCAACACCTGGACGCCCTCATATATTAAACTATCGGTGAGTAAAATCTTTACAGCATTCTCATGAGAATTGATTCTTAAGTCTTGTTTTAGTGATGCAATTAAATCTTTCTGTAATTCCTACAAGTTACTTGTGTTTACATTTGCGTCATTAGCGACCAAGCAAGATCTTCCGGTTGCTCACGTGATCGTGCATGCATGATCGTTCATTTCTGTAATGTTATTTAAAGAAAAAAGGATTATTTAATACTGATAAAATAATCTTTAATTGGTTTGATCATTCGTTGCAAAATTTTACACAATATAACTTATTTTATAAAGCAATACTACAACAACAGTATTTTGATCATTGTGCTGTATTCAACACAACATTAATGATGCAATAAAAAATCAAAGAAATAAACAAAACAGAAAAAAAATCTAGAGAATAAACATGAAACAAATTAAAGCAGCTCTCGACATTTTTTTAAAAATACAAAAAAGTTGCTGAGTCACAGATACCACTTCCTTAAGTTGCTTGGTAACTCAACCAGCAGCATCTTCTGGTAAATTGTAGTACACTGATGAGGGTGTAAGGGCACACACACACACACACACTGCACTGATGATGAATGTCGATGACCGCGAGTAACCTTCCTCCCGCTTGGCCTGATGCTGCTCTGGAATCGGCGTTGAGGATCTGGTAGTCCTTTAGCGTCACGTGATCATCGTATGGTAGTCCCGAGCTGCACTTTCATTGGCTGATCGAGGGTCTGACTATCTTAGAGACAAACATCATCATCATCGCCACATTTCAAAATACCGATTAATTATTTACTGTAGGTAGTTGAGACAAGACGTTGCACCATATATACACATTAGCAAACCTTATTAGCACACAGATTAGAACTATGTTGATGGATAAAAAAACTCAGGGTTACTGGGTTAGTTTTGCTTTGACAGTCCAACCCATTATGGGTAAAGAACCTGTCAAAAGTGAACCAATCAAATTATAAAGGCCTGTGTGTAGATTATAAATTATTTTGGTATTAGCCAACACTTCTATTTTGCAGCATCCCTAAAAGTTTGAGCAATAGAATCAACAAAAGAGCTACGATATGCAAGTCTTGTGACAAGCCCAATGATTATAGGTTTTAATTTCCTTCATGAATATTAGAAATATTATTCTATATATGAATAATAGATTTGAGACGTTCTACATCTGCCATGTTGTCATTATCATTAGATCTATTCGTGTCAGTTGTGTTGCTTCACTCAGAAATGATCTCACATGATCTTGTCAGTGGATGTGCATTTCTTGCCTTTTTTTTTTTTTTTACAACTTTTCACTATGAATTTTGACTTGCCTTTCGATATTGTTTTTCACATACTATATAGTATGCAATTGCAAATGCACCGTGTGTACACTACCTGACAAATCTCTTGTCTCCTATCCAAGTTATAGGAATGACAAATAATATCTTGACTTCTTGTTGATCATTTGGTATCAGAAGTGGCTTATATGAAAGGGAAAGGCCTCTAGATTACACTTATTTTACCAAAATAAAATACGATTATGCCTTGATTTTTAATTATATAATTAGGACAGTAAAGTCTGACTTTGCTTAGACAAAAGTCTTGTCACTTAACAGAAATAATGTACAGTATAGAATATAAAGTCATGGTGCAGTGGAAAAAGAATTAATATTGTGTATGACTCCCATGAGCTTGGAGGACTGCATACATACATCTCTGAAATGACTCCAATAACTTATTAATAAAGTCATCTGGAATGGCAAAGCATTTTTGCAGGACTTCCAGAGTTCATCAAGATTCTCTGGATTCATCTTCAATGCCTCCTGCTCCATCTTACCCCAGACATGCTCAATAATGTTCATGTCTGGTGATTGGGATGGCCAATCCTGGAGCACCTTGACCTTCTTTGCTGCCAGGAACTTTGATGTGGAGTCTGAAGCATGAGAAGGAGCGCTATCCTGCTGAAGAATTTGCCCTCTCCTGTGGTTTGTAATGTAATGGGCAGCACAAATGTTTTGATACCTCAGGCAGTTGATGTTGCCATCCACTCTGCAGGTCTCTCTCATGCCCCCATACTGAAATGTAACCCAAAACTATGAAATTTCCTTCACCAAACTTGACTGATTTCTTTGAGAATCTTGGGTCCATGCGGGTTCTAATAGGTCTTATGCAGTATTTGTGATGATTGAGATGCAGTTCAACAGATGATTCATCAGAAAAATCTTCTGCCACTTTTTCAAATGATCAACTAGAAGTCAAGCTATTATTTGTTGCTCTTACCACTGGGATCGATGACAAGACCTGGTAGTCAGGTAGTGTATTAATGCCACTTGGAAAACATAAGGAAGTTCATCCAGCAGTCACTGGACTTTCTGTATGTTGGGTGGGTTTAGTTGGCAGGGTGATTAGTAAAAAGGAACAGGGGACTTTTTTGACTCGGCTCGGATTGATTGTGCATCTCTTGAATTTGGCTTTTTTCTATAAAATAGAAGCAAAAAATTATAAAATGAGCACTCATCCAACAGACCCTACTACTTCCTACTGAATCTTTAGCTGTTTACACATGCAAGCTCTTCTTATCTTCATGTATCTGAGCAACAATTGTCTTGTATGCAGACTTATTATTCTTCCCCACAAAGACAAATTGGTGTCTCAATTGATTGAATGAGCCACCGCCACCTTGAAACTTGAGTAGCATTAATGCTGCTCAGTAGACTAAGCAGAGCTTCCTGAGAAATGCAAATTCTCTCCTTACAGGCTTTTAAAGATAGTCAAATGAAAAGATCTTGAATGAGTATGTGGCTGTTGGTGAAGTGAATGTAATGAGCTATTGAAAGGGAGTTAACAGGTCACATGAGCTCACGGAATGAACCACAGGTATAGTTTGAAGGTCTGACTCATTTGTTTCAGTACCCAGTAGTGGTTTGGATTTTAATTGTTTCCAGAGACAAAGGGCCTGACCCAATACCCACACTTGTGGTCTTGGCCAATTTAGGTTGCACAAAAGTGTCAGAAGGCAAGTGCTCAAGACTTTCAATGTAAAGTCCCAAAACAGTGACGTAGTGAGCATGTGTATTAATGATAGATATTCATGAGTAAATGACAACCAAAACAACAATGGCGGAATACAGGACTGCATTTGAAAAGAGGCCTGGTTTACAAAGCGACATACCCAAATTCTGACCTGGCATGCAAAATACAGAGTTTTTAGTTGTTTCTGTGGACCTGTGTCCACATTGTTCAACATTGTTGTCTGTACACAAAACCTATCAAAAGCATAAAGGAAACATTTTTTCAATTTCATTGTTGTGTAAACAATTTAAATCTGCTATAAACATATTACTTATTATGTTAACAAAACACATGTATGTAAATCAAGCAACAACAAGAAAAAGCTTGTTAATTTAATTAGATATTTCATACGGATTCAACAGATGTGTTCAACTGATGAATGAAAGCAGCATATTAGAAGTATTAGACCATTTTCTCTTCAGTTTTACAGATGCAGAGGTGTGATGCATGTGTTAAAAGTGTGTTACTCACACTTGCGTTATGACCTTTGGCGGATCAAATAAAGTGGGCACTGCATTAGATTTTTATTTTCAGACTGTCTGAAAAGCATGCAGCAGACTTGTTTAAAAACGAATCTGCAATAAGATAAAGCTAACAAATGATCTGTCTAACTGACATGATCTGGGGCCTGTTTTTAGAAAGGAGGTTAAGTGAAAACTCTGAGTATGTTAATCCTGTAATGCGGAAAGCTGGATTTTTTATTTCAGGATGTAGGTATGTCAAACACGAAAGAGTCAGAAATGGACTTGATCTGCCCCGCTTTCTCTTGCTTGAGCTCCCGTTAAAAACAGAATACTCAGAGTTTCCCACATTTCAGGATTAACATTCTCAGAGGTTTCACTTAACCTCCTTTCTGAAACAGGCCCCTGGAACACAGGTGTCAAACTCAGTTCCTGGAGGGCCGCAGCTCTGCACACTTTAGTTCCAACCCTAATTAAACACACCTGATCAAACTAATTGAGTGCTTTAGGCTTGTTTGATACCTGCAGATGGGTGTATTGAAGCAGGACTGGAACTAAACTCTGCTGCGCTCCGGGCCTTCATGAATTGAGTTTGACACCCCTGATCTAGAACATCTTACATACACCATGTCTATTTCTGACCTCTGCCAAGAGCTCTTCTGATTTATACCTTGCACTACTTCTGACATGGAGATATGGATTTGTGACACAATGCACTAATTATCATGTCTTTAAGGCAATGCAAACACTGTGTTTTACACAACCTGGAACTGCCCTGTGTCTTGTTATCCTCCTCTATCATTTTGTTGTTGGACACATCCTGGATTAGAATCTCTTGTATTTATTCTCCTACTACATGTGTGAATCAGTGGTTCAGGGTTATAGAGTAACTGATGTAAAAACAGGTATTGATCTTTTGCTAATGTTGTGCTTCGCAGTATTACTGTAAGAAGTTGGGTTGCACACAATCGATTTATGTTGGGACAACATGACAGAATTAAGTTAGCTCATTAGTTTTTATCAATTTAAGTGGATTGAATATAGGTTGTCCCCCACCAAAACAACTCCAGAATTGTGTTGTTTCAGCTCATTTTAAATAAGTAGTTTGAACAAACAGCAAACTTTTTTTTTTTGAGTGTCATATTTAGAAGAAATCCTAAACTAGCTATTTTTACAACTTCATTTCTTTACAAGTTGTCTTTGGACTAGCTAAGAAAATTGTGATTTTAGTCCAATGACAAGTTATGTCAAAATCTCAAGGCAAATGTGATTTTTTTTATTTATTTTTTTAATTCAAAAGATTAATTGGAAACACTTCACATCATTTCCACAAGGGCTGTGCGATTTGGGGAAAATATCTAATTGACAATGTAAAAAAAAAAAAATTTAACATATATTGCGATTTTTGATCTACGATTTATTTCAAGCTGATTTTAATTTAATTCAAGCTTCAGCTCAATATTCTGTAAGCCGTGTCAACAATTCTGCGACAGATCATTTCAGCACGATTTCCTTGACATAGGGTGTCGTGGCAAGTCATAAACGACAAATGGATCTCGTGACACATGATTCAATCATTTTCTAAAGCACAGCGGATTGGTTTTGAAGTTGTTATTCGTTATTTTTGTTTACATATATACATATATTTTATATTGCAGCCTCTTGCGATTTAACTAGTTGCTGCATTTCAAATTGCGATTTCGATTTGATTCCGATTAATCGCACAGCCCTATTGTCCACAAGCGAAAAAACACTAATGTACAGTCATGACATATTCTCCAAGTATCTAGAGTTATGGAAATTAAGATTAGTAATTTAACAAAACTATTGCTGTGTTCTGTATTAGTAAACACAGGATAATAAACCATATGGACGGTAGTGTTATCAGAATCTGAAAGCACTCCTTTAGTAAATGTGTAAATAACACATGCAAACAGAGACAGCTGGTTCAGATTTAATGGCAACATGCATATAATCTTATTTAGATTGCTCAGTAACCTTGTTGAAAGAAATCTCCATTTTAATAAGCATTTTTGAATATCTTGTTGCTTGATTTACATGGATTGTGGAGGAGGGAATGTGATGTCAGTGTGTGTTTTCCTGTTTCAAAGGAAACTGCGCTTTTCCTGTTTCTGTGTGCTGAAGGAGAAATTTCCTGTACTGTTAAGTGAAACTGGGAAACGTGTCATGGAATACTGTCGAAAATCAGGCTGAATGAAAAAGTTGCAATTCAATATATCACATGACATACATTTTATATTAAATGTAGTGCTGCGCTAAGATTAATCGCAGTCAAAAGAAAAGTTTGTTTTGACATAATACCGTATATGTGTGTGTATATTCATTACGTATATGTCATAAACACACATACATAGTAACAAAACTATACAAAACAATTTGTTACCTAGATATTTAAATTGATATATAATTTGTATCATATACATATATATTTTATATCCAAATATAAATAATCATTTTGTCAAATATGTGCATACATGTGTGTATTTATATATACATAATAAACATACACACTTAAAATATGTAAAAAAAAAAAAAATAAATAAATTGTGATTAATCATGATTTATTTTTGGCCAGCACTAATTAAATGTGATATGCAATTATTATAATTTTTTTGGCTGAGTACCATTTTTTCAAAGCTAGTTCTTAATTTTAAAATATCGAGCTGCTGGATACATGTAGTTTCGACATGTTTGTGCTAAATGTAAAATAACCTTTAGGTCAGAAGCCTGCTCTTAACATGTATTTATTATCTTTTGACAGTGAGGTCAGAAAAGAACTTTGTTCCTCTTATAAAGACTGCATTTATTTGATCAAAACGTGAGTAAAACTTAATAAACGAGTTAAATATTTGAACAATTCCAAATGTTCTTTTGTATGTAAATATTTTATATAATGTTTTCCTACATCTGGAATTTTGAAACACATTTATTTAGTATTATCAGTAATGTAATAATACTGAAATCTGAATAATTTGAAATCTGAGCTTGAGATTTATATCTTCTAGACAGTATTTCAAGAACTCCTGTTCAGGCTAGGCATGGGACAATAACTGGTTTCAATGTTTACCGTGGTTTGTAAAAGTCAATGTTTTAATACCGCTAAAATGTTCTATTATACCATGGTTCCGCTACATTCATTCCTCCATGGCGGGACGCCAGACCAAAATTCATCCCACCACAGCTACATTACAGCCTCTCATTCAATTCATTTAGTTGTTTTTTTTAAATAGCGGGTTATAATTGCACAAAAATGTATTAAAATTATAACAGCGCAAACTTTGATGCATGAGGCTAGCTAACACGACGTAGCTTCCAGTTAAGATGAACACAGTTTCCATAATTATACTTTATAGATAAGCCTATGGCTCTGCATACAATGACTTTATCTTGCTGGAGTTTATAGCTGTTTCACTTTACTTCAGGATGCGTTAATGCTGCGCTGTAGGTCTGTTGGAGACAATCATGAATATTCCTTGCAAATCCAATAAATGTTGGAGACATGTTACATAAATGCACTAAATTGCACTTCAGCAGCGTTTATTTGAGAGCACACAAGAAAATCTGCACTTGAGCAGCGTATAATTGAGGGGGCGTGCAAGAAGTTTTGTGTACGAACAGATGAAATTGGCGCGCAAGCAAAGCAATTACACCAAATTGAAATAGGTACATTAGTTGGTAGATTGTGTAAAAGGCCTGCTGCCACAGCTGGAAAAAATCCTAGAGGAAACACTGAATACTGTTCCCAAGGTATATGTAAGGTTTTTTTAATGTATTTTTATGTGTTGTAAAAATTCTGTTTAGGAAACTAATGAAGACAGCAGAAGTAAATGATTTATTTTAACTATTTAGCCTGACCTGTTTACTGTTCCAAAATATTATGAATGTTTCTTAAAATACAATAAATTGTGGTTAGTGGGGAAAGTTTTTTGTTTGTTTTACCCAGACATTTAAAAAGAACTTATTTTAGAGCAGTAATCAGTCACATTACCGTGAAAAGGTTAACATACCGTCAGACATTTATACCAGCCCATGTCTACTTTAGGCCATCATATTTTGGTGAGTCATATACTGTGTTGTTAGTTAATCATACTTCTGAGTGTGTGTCCTTACTTGTTCAGCAGTATTCATGGCTGAGAAATTATTTATTTTAAAAGGAGATAGAGATACAGTACCATTCAAATATGTAATCTTTTTATTTTATTTAGTCTCTTTTCAGTCTAAAAAAAGACTGTTTATTATAGCAAAATACAGTAAAACAGTATCTCAAAGTAACAGTATCTTCATTTGGGGTTATGGTTACTATTTTGAGGCATTTAAAATTGTAGTTCCTGGGATGAAAAAAAGCTGAAATGTCTGCATCATCACTCCAGTCTAGGGTTTTTGCGATACCATTAATTTAATCTTACGATACCAGCTGAAGTATCACGATACCAAGTAGTATTGCGATGCTGTAATTCATAACTCAAATAATAAAGAAATTTGTCAGAAATACTGTATTTTATGTTATAATAGGCCTGCTTGAATTTAATTCATAATTCCCTTAAAGCAAAAAAGTATTACTTGCACGCCACTTCACCTAAAATGTATTCGTTCTTTTTGTTTATGTTGTAGTTAACCGACAAACAAAAATAACCAACAAAAATACATTAAAATAAAGATACAAATTATAATGCATGACATTTGTTACAAAAGAGCATTTTTCCAACAAAATTAGGCAATTTGAAGTGGTCAAAAAGTGTTTCCTGTTGCTATTTTGGGTTTTTCATCTATTTTTTTTTTTCAGTCTTCTCGGGGAACATCCCAAAGTAATACAAAATTCACTTTGAGAGTCATTCTTTTTAAGAGATTGTCGCAGTTGTTGTAGCTACAAAATCAGATGTGTGTTCGAGCTGCAGCGTTAGAAAACGTGCAACAGGCTACCATAAAAAGGCGCGAATTCGACACAGTTTAAGGGCTTAAGGGCTTCACAGACTATTAAAATAGACTGGTCTATTGTTGCACAAACGTGAGAGCATTTTAGTGACTTTTCCACATGCAACATTATCTATTGTAGATAAACCATTAATGACCATCCTACCATTAGAAACTACAGTAGCACTGCCTGTATTTTGGAGCCATAGTATCGCGATACTAGTACCGGTAAACCGTGCAACCCTACTGCAGTCTTCAACATTTCACCACATGACTTGAACTATAAATATTCTTATTTAGACTGAATTTATGATAGCTTCCATGCCTTTTGATTAAGATCTCCAATCGCCTCTTGGAGGTTTCCTGGCTCAACAGAACCCTTGTATCGTAAGCTCCCAACCCTTGAGAGGTAAAAAATAAATGTATATATAAATACATTTTTCTAGAATCAAAATTCCAGTGTGGAAATAATATGCTTATTTGCTGCTTAAGAAACATTTCTTCTTTTTTCTTAATATTATCAGTGCAATAAAAATGTTGTGCAGCTTAATATTTCTGTTGACTATTATTATTATTATTATTATTATTTAACAACACCATTGGAAATGAAACAACATAAGACAGTCACGTTTGAACAACTCAATGTGTTCTTGAAAAAGTGTTTGTGCTGTGCCACAAGTTCCCACGTTAATAACAGAGCATCACCCTATTTCTTCCTTCTCAGAAATGACATCCTACCACTGAACAAGCAAACCAGAAATACTAGAACGCTAGAGCTGTCGGTCGCATGCAGTTTTAGGTATTCAAATCATCTGTTAGCTAAAATTAGGCCATCCATGGGTTTAGTCAAACCTAGTTCTGTTCCCTTTTTGCCCCTTACACAACACATACACATTTACCAGCTGCTCTCTTTGCATTTCTTGTTTGAGAACAGCTCATTTTAGCATCTTGCACATCTCTTTCCACACATGCGTTTTGGTTTTGCTGGTTAGATCAGATGAACTTTAGCAGGTCAGCATCATCTGTGTCTGCTCATGCAAAGGAGGCTGTTAATAATTACAGAATTGCAGATGCACGGCAGCACAGAATGCTCTTATTACGCCAGCGTATAAATGGGACAGATGTGTGTTGGTGAGTTACATGCCTATCGCCTGATGTCAGTGCAGCTGTGCTGGCTGTTTCTAGGCTGATATATCACTCAAGGTTGCACTGTAATAACCTCCCAGCATCTGCACTGGTTAGTATGTATGAGAGTGCGAGTGGTGCGTGTGTGCTTTTTGGCCCCTCCCCTTCCTCTCTCCTTCAGTAGGCTGGTATGCCCATATATGGAGGATGAGTCTTGTGGTGTGAGTGATTTCAGCCAATCGGAGCACGAGGAGTGTTTCAGAGGGGGTTTTCAGGATTCTGCTGTCGTGGAGGGTGTGGTTTTTGGAGGAGGGGAAAGCCACTCTGTTTGAAAATGAATGCACTACATGCACAGTTGTAGGGTGTGAGGAAGCCGCCATCATTTTGCAGTCGGACGATAAGGAAGCTGGCATTTTAAAACCTCTTGATTCGGAAAATCCAAAGACAGGGCAGCATTTTTCATCCTGTGAAGATGCACTGTAAGTTTGTGTTTTTGTACTTAATGTGAGGTGATGATTTATAGCATTTACAGTCGATATGGATGATCACACAAGCTGGGAGTTTTTTAAGCAACAGATTTGTGTGTGGTTATCCGTGTTTTATGTGTTTATGTTGAAAATGGATGTGAGTTTAAATGATATTAATGATGATATTATATTATATTAGAGGTGTGGTCCTATTTGTGCCGGGTGAGATGATTCTTGCATATGAATGATTGGGTTTCAGTCAGCGTTTACATGCATGTTTTCATCACACACAGATTGGTTCTCTTTTTTTTTTTTAAATGATCAATGGAAAGTTCCTCCTGTTATTGCGAGAGGGATTTCAGCTTTCCATGCTGGTATACAGATGGTAATTTTTCGGGTGGGGGCTGATCGTGGCCGTCAGTTGCTGCCAGCATCTGCTGTGTGGATACCCCACCGCGTCCCCCCCCATCTTTCTTATTCTCCTGTTGAATACTGTATATTAACATGGACTCAGAAGATGAACAGCAGGAGCATCGGCTGTAAATGACAGGATGTTGGTGGTGTTTGAGGTGTGGCTGACGTGTGTACACAGGGAATGGAGGCATGTGTGCAATCTACAGATTCTCCCATCATTCTGTGGGGCAGATGACAGTCTTGTGCATAGATGTGATGGTGTCTGTTAAAAATTCAGGAATTTTTAAACACATTTAGTGTTATCCATTATGAGTTGGAATTCGAGTTTAAGGTTTATATCTTCTTGACAGTATTTCATGAACTCGGGTTAAGATGATCATATTTTTGTGAGTCATATACTGTGCTGTTGGTGAATCATACATTTGAGTGTGTCCTTACTTGTTCAGCAGTATTCATGGCTGAATAATTATTTATATTTATAAAGCATAGAGATACATGGGCAGTACCATTCAATAATGTAATGTCTGCACAATTTTAGACGCTTGAAGTATTTTTTGCTCATAAAAAAGATTGTTTATTATAACAAAATACAGTATTATAATAATATTGTGAAATGTGATATATCAAAGTAAGTGTTTTCAATTTTGATGCATTTTAAATTGTAATTCCTGATACAAAAATCTGAATTTTCAGCATCATCACTCAGTCTTCTAATATATTTCACCAGATGACTTGAATGACTATAATAACATTTTGATTAATTATATTATCAGTTTAATAAATCTTTCTGCAGTAAAATAATTAGTGCTGGGCAAAGATTTATCGCAATTAATCGGATGCAAAAGTTTTTTTTTTAATGTAATATATGTGTGTGTATTATATATTTACTAAGTACAATGCTCAACATATATAAGTACACCCCTCACAAATCTATCTTTTAAATTCATATTTTTAATAGCAATACTCTATTTGTGGATATACATTAGATTAGTCAGTACTGAAGCCAAATCTGGAGCTTATCTAACAAAATAACTTACGATAACGGCCCAAAAACTAGTACAACCAAATGTATATGTTATAGAAAAACATTAAATACAAATTTACAAATGAGGAAAAATCAAGAGAAGCAAAAAAATGAAAATTTTCGTTTTGTAGGTTGTATTTTGTTTTACAATATTTTGCTTGAATTTAATTGTATTTCCTTTCAATTTCTAAATATGTTTGGTGACCAAAATATTATTTTATTAATTATATCTGTTTATTAAATCTGTTTTGTTTAAATGTACCAAAATACATTGACTATATTCACTGAGAAATGGATAAAGATATTCATTTTTGAAAATGGGGTGTACACAGTTATGGTGAGCACTGTGTATATAATACATACTCGTATATGTAAAACAAAAATATTTACATAGATATTTAAATTTAGATATAAATTGTCTCATATATATTTTATATGTAAATATAAACAAACATTTTCTCAAACATATGCATGCTTGCGTGTATTTAAATATACATAATAAATATACACCATACACACAAACATTGTGTATACAAACTTTTATCTAGGATGCAATTCATCATGATTAATCTTTGCCTGGCACTGAAAATAATATAAAACAAAATGTACAGACCTCAAACATTTGAACAGCAGTATAGATCTAAATTTAGCCGGAAGAGTCTTGATGCAAATTTATCAGGACTGTTGACAGAAAGTCCCTCAGTAGTGCCAGAGTGGAAAGTACAGGACTACTGGAATCCGCAAGGACCACAGTGCTCTTTTTTTCGAGATATATAAACATTTCGAGATGTGATAGATGTTAGATGAAGGCTAAAATTACAACCAAAGAAGTCTCTCTCTTCTTGCACCTCCATAATTCTTTCATTTCCACTGTCATTTGTTTATTTCCGCCAGTAACTCAGAATACAGTAAATTTCCATCGAGTGAAGAAGGCCTTTGTCATCATGACTGTCATCTCACAGCTTTAGACTGATCAGGATAAGATAAAGAACTGAAAAGTATCAAACAAATAGTTTGGAATGTGGATGTGTAGTTCTAGATAAAGATATAAATCACAGAATTTCGGCTTTGTAATTCAGGTGTTCAAAGGTTGCTTTAGTTCGAATTCCACATAAAAGGCTAATCAAGTTCATAACAGTGTTGTAACAATGCAAAAATTTCTCATTTCCTGACAAAACCTCAAATATTAGGACTCAGTTCCATTGTCGATAGCATAGGAAGTACTGCCACAGCATTAAATAAAATGACAGTAGTTATACTATATACCATCTTAATTTCTTCATTTGCTAGAGTTAAAACCTAAAGCATAGCTCAATGTTAAGGAGTTGTTACTAGCCCTGCCAAAATTTCTAGTCGCTAGTCCAGAAAAAAATAGCTAAATGGAGGAATGTTTATTAAAGTAGCTAAAAGCTAAATGTTTGCGTTGCCACAGTTGCATTCTGCAATTTTAATTCCAATTTCAGTATTACCAAAGACTCTAGAATACACAAGACATGTTACTTGTATAGTTTTGAATGGGGAAAAGTGTAACGGTCAATATGGCGAATGAAGCCCCACCTACTAGTACAGGAGCCAATCCCCGGTTGCTATAGACTGAGGATTCTCCGGGGGAAAAGCTTGGACCAGATGTGTGCTTTTATGACAGTTTGGTGGTCAACAAATGCACTGGAATCTCAGCGAATACTTGCTTCACAGACATAAGAAATATATCTACATAAAGCTTGAAATCTGTACACTTGAAAACAAAAGTGTTTTGATTTTGTAATCTGTATGAAACGAACACGAAGTACAGTCCCTCCGGTCAAGCGCACATCACATGGCAGCAACTACTCAAACGCCCACAAACTTGTAAACAAAGAGTCGCTGTCATTTCTGGAGGAGATTCACCATCAAGACCAAGTTGTGGATTACTTCAGAAGAGCAGCGTGATCTGCTGAAGCATTATCCAGAGGATGATAATGTGTAACACGGCCATAAATGAGGTTGACGTCGTGATCACGTTCCTATTGAGTGAGCATGCGCATTAGCTTGGGCAACCTTAAAATATGCAGATTTAGTTGGATTTGAATATTTTGAAACGAAACTCATGGGACGGTTGTTGTTTTATTTTAGTGGTGGTTCCAAATATGTAACGTAATCCTAAGCTTGGCTAACAGTTTTGGAGAATTTAATGTTTCCCCATTTAGACAGAATGCTTGAGCATACTGCCCAAGAGGCGTTTCAAAGATGGCCACCGAGTAAAACTACCTGCCTTAAGGGGACTTTGGTATTACAGAAGACAGAGCTAAACTTATATAAAGCTGAAAGATTATTAAAAACAAGTGAAAAGTCGATATAATAAACAAATAAGTGAATTACAATGCATAACTTCACAAAAAAATGCAGATGTTTACAAGGTCGCCATCACTTTAAGACCTTTCTTCTTCATTTTAGTTTAGATGTAACCAGCTCTACCTTAAATACATTACTTAACATCCAGTAAATTTAACCTGACTGTTCAAGTGCAAGAACATGTAAACGTAAACATACCATTTCACATCTTTTAGTATCGTCGAGGCATTTGGAATTCAGATTTTTAAATGATGCTTGAGTTCAAATGCCACATAAGTTAAAACGAGTTCATACTGTGGTGAGGGATATCAGGGAATCTTGGGAATGCTCTGTGATTCTGAATGGCTTCGTCCTCACCCACAAGCTACAAGATACAATATACATCAGTCAAACCAGCAATGAGATGCAAAGTCACATGACTTCTTAAAGCGCAAATGAGCCAGTTTGATGCTTTTAGTGCCATGCCTTCAGTTTCCAGACAAGGGGGTCTGTTTGTGAGGATGTTATCAGGCGAGCTGACGTCTGCACCATTGTTGAAGGCGTGCAGGATTCGGTCAGGGCTGGAAGTGACTGGTGTTTGTGAAGAGCTCATGCCATTACGCCTACTGAGGGTGATTGAGGTCGCCTCTGGAGGGAAGTTGCCAAGGTGAATGGATTGGAAAAGAGGAAAGGGAAGAGACTAAATAACTCCGAGCAATGTTGAGTGTTTTAGTTTGACTGGAGTTTGCAGATTAATGAATTGATCTGATGATCTACAGCAGCACTGATTTGAATTCGATCCTGAAAGACTTCCTCTAAAATTTAAAGTATTTTAAAAAACATGTATTATTTACTTACATTTTCAATTTATTACTACAGAAAATGTCCTTAAATTGTACAGTACGCTATGGTAATTTTTTTACCATTATACTAGGGTAAAAACATTCAGATTTTCTTTCTTGAAATGTGCAATTCTTATTAAATGTTTGAATATGGCAAGAACTTATCGATTGAAACCGTTGTTGATATTTATAATTGTTTTAGTTAGATGAACTTGAAATTGTATATTTCAAATAAAGCTGTGCAATATATCAGATTTTTTTTTAAATATGTCAAATATGCAAATTGCAATGGTTTATTTAAAAATTGCAATTGGAATAAATAAGTTATTTGTACAAACATAACATGATGTATGCTGAAAAAAGACTAAGCATTCAAGCCACCTTAAGGGAATAGTTTAAAAAAATTCCTCACCATATACTCATGCTTATGTGCATCTAAACGTTTATGAATTTCTTTTTTTCTGTTATACAAGATATTCTGAAGAACAGGATTTTGCAGGACTTTTTTTCGGAATTTTGCTGCCTAAAATGGTTGTTTTTGCTGCTGCTTTTCTTAAACATTTTCGGAATATTTCGGAAAATTTGAGCAATATTTTCTGCCTTATTTTGTGTTGATTTGCTGTAAAAAATATATAGCACAGACAAAAGTCTTTATATATATATATATATATATATATATATATATATATATATATATATATATATATATATATATATATATATATATTAGTCTGTATATAATGTTAAGCCCGCCTTTGAATTTTTATTTTTTTTATTATTTTTTTATTTCCCAAATGATGTTTAACAGAACAAAGAAATTTTCACAGTATGTCTGATAGCATTTTTTTTCTTCTTGAGAAAGTCTTATTTGTTTTATTTTGGCTAGAAGAATGTTTTTTAAAAACATTTTAAGGTCAATATTATTAGCCCCTTGAAGCTATATTTTTCTTTTCTCGATAGTCTACATAACAAACCATCGTTATACAACAACTTTCCTAATTACCCCAACCTGCCTAGTTTACCTAATTAACCTAGTTAAGCCTTTAAATGTCACTTTAAGCTGTATAGAAAATACATCTTGAAATATCTAGTAAAACATTATTTACTGTCATCATGGCAAAGATAAAAGAAATTAGAAGTTATTAGAAAGGAGTTATTAAAACTATTATGTTCAGCAATGTGTTGAAAAATCTTCTCTTCGTTAAACAGAAATTGGGGATTATCTATAAATAAATTTAAAAAAAAAAAAAAAAAAAAAAAAATATATATATATATATATATATATATATATATATATATATATATATATATATATATATATATATATATATATATATATATATATATATATATATATATATATATGTGTATATGTGTGTGTGTGTGTGTATGTATATATATGTATATGTATATATATATATATATATATATATATATATATATATATATATATATATATATATATATATAATTATTATTATTATTATTATTTTTTTTAAATCTTGTATCCATATATACACTGTGTGTGCACAACAGCTCAAAGATCAAAATCCACTGAATCACTGCACAGGTAGTCTCTCATAAAGGAATTTGTACATCTACAATGTGAGGGTTTAAAAAAAATCTAAGTATTATAAATAAAAATCAAGAATTTTGACCAATACTATGTAATATTGTCTATTGCCAAATATGCCTGTGCAATATAAGACAAATGTGATTATTTTACTGGCTTGTGTTTGTTGAAATCGGTATAACCTGAGTTGAGCTAAGTTTTAAAAAATCTTTAAAATGTTTATTATTTAAAAAATAATTATTAGAAATTATTTTCAGTATTTTGGCCAAGTGCATCCAAAATTTTCAGGTTTATGCCCAGATTTATAACTTTGGTGCATCTCTACCAGATAGTTCTTGATATTTTCAGGTTGTTTATAGAGGAGCAAAATGATGGTGATGTTATGTGATCAAATTACAGAAATTGCAGTGATGCTTCTTTTTCCCTGAAATAATTTGCAACATTTTTAAAATATCAAACAGCATATCAGATATCGCATTATTTAGCATGCTGTCATATTTTTCTTAGGTATAGCATAGCCCTAATTTCAAAATAGCATTATGTTGACATGATCCTGTACCATAGCATTATTACCACAGTACTTTTCCTTTCTTTTTAAGTCTTATTTATATACATGTCTTCACAACCCACCAGCATCATCATCTCATCCATGAAAGCCCCTAAAACCAAAACAAAACTAAAACCACTGAGCAATAGGTCATGAAGCACGAGGTTAATGAATGGCACTCTGTTTATTTTTCACGCCCTGTTTTTATTTAAGACTCTCTTTCACTTTGATGAATACATCAGAAAGCCTGTTTTTCTGTCCGCTGGCCGTTTCTGATTGTTCTCATCATGTGAGAGCATCACAGAAGGGCAGGAGCGTCGCTGGCAGTGTTTTTATGGCAGTGGTGTGTAAAAACAACATGCCGCTCTAAAGGTGCAGAGGTCAGGCTTTGGTATGGAGAGGGCAGGCGATAATAAGAGGGTGGGCAGCAGTATCTTTTTGGACATGCTATGGGTTTCCTTTCTGCACAGTCCACCCTGAGAGATAAGGAGACGGGGTCATGCTGAGGCATTTTGTGAAATGATGTGGTCGTCTGCCAGAGCAATTGACATTTTTAATGTTTTTCAATGAGACTATTTATTATAAAAGGTTAGATGAAATGAAGTGAAGGAAGACTAATCAGATTTTGGAGAACTTGTTCCCAAAGCTTGATTATAATAGTGAATGATCTTCTTTGATTAGAAAAGAAGTTCAGAAAACTGAGGAAGAAACGGGAAGACCCTGCTCCTGTCTGATTTGAGTTTTTGTGATTTGTTCATGTGACTGTCATGCCAAGTCACGGGATAGTTCCCCCAAAATTCTGTCATCATTTACTCTGCCTTGATTTATATTTTCATTTAGGAATTCTGTGACTATAAACTTCCATAGTATTTGTTTTGGATTTCAATGGTTACAGGTTTTCAACATTCTTTAATATATTATCTTTTATGTTGAACAGAACAAAAGGTTGAGTAAATGATTCACTTTTGGGTGAACTGTCCATTTAACTTCAGATTCAGGGTATGTTAACCTGACATTGATTATTATAAAACATCAAAAGTGCTTTAGAAAAGTTTTATACATTTGTATTGTCAAAGAAATTCAGGTTTACAGAGAAGTTTCTGGAATAAACTTTTTTCTATATTGTGTACAGCATCTCCTTAGATTTTCCTACCTTCTCCTGTACTCCTGGTTAGCAAGCATGCATTGGTACTGGGATCAAATCAAAGCTTTTTGGCGTTACATTATTTTCTAGTACTACAGATGTTCATAAAACTGGTTAAGATGGCGATGGTTGTAGACTGACATTGCATCTTGTGTATGCGTTACCATTGTTGACTTCTATTTAGAGTTGCCAGGTCTGGATTAAAAAATAAGCCTGCTTGTTAATGTAAATTACTCCAAAATAAGCTAAGTCAGGTTCTGTTGTTCCCATTGGTCAAACCTGGTCCTGCAGTAGGCATGGGATGATGAAACTGGTTTCAAGGTTTACCGCGATTTAGAAAAGTCCGGGTTTTAAAATCGCCAGAATTTTCTAATGTACTATTCGCTGTTTTTTTTTTTTTTTATGTGTTTCTTTGCGACTATTTTATTTAATTTTTTTAAGGCAATAGTATCTTCTTCGGAAAAAAACCCTCCACATCAAAAGCCATTGTTCCAAAATGATTTAAATGTTTCTTAAAATAAAATATATTGTGTTCAACAGAGGAAAAGTTGTTGTTTTTTCCCCCCAGACATTTAAAAAGAACTCATTTTAGAGTAGTAATCACAATACTGTGATACCTTGATATTTTTCTCAAACGTTATCACACCTGTCACAATCTTATACCAGCCCATGCCTATCCTGCAGACTAAAAAAGTTGCCCAAATCCATTGAAAAATTATGGGTTTGGCCAGACTGCATGTATAGTCCAATTTGTGTCTTAGTTCCACATTCTCATGACACCAAAAAAGCCAACTTTAATAAAACTATTGATGCTGGATATTACAGTGCTACTCCTAACACTGTGTCTGTTCTCCTTAGTGACTGCGTGTGAACCCACGGCCATGTCCACTGCTGTAGTGATGGAGCATCCAGGAGACGAGAGCCTCCTCCAGTCCTGTGGAACTGCAGACAGTCTCGCCTCTCTGGAAGACGCCACAGCAAAGTCAGTCCCTGTCCAATACATTTTCTTATATACTAGATCAGGTATAGGTAGCTAAATTCCCAAAGGCAATTTACTTTTTACAGTCATGAAATGTAGGTCACATGTGTTCTGTGTTTGTAAACATTAGTGATGACATGTGGGAATGTTGTCATTGTATCAAAAACTGGTTGTGCAAATGCCATGCCAGGTTCATAAATAAAGATACACGTCATCATAATGAATTGCATAAAGATTCATTACAGCGTAAAATATTAATCTGAGTTGGGTAAATAAATTTACCTTCTTACATTTTACATTGCTTTTTAAATGTACAGGGTATCCGAAGGGTCTTAAAAAGTCTTAAATCTCAAAAGCAAAATTTTAGGCCATAAAACGTCTTAAATCTACTGAAATATTGTGTTGCAGGCCTTAAACCTTTTTTTTTTTTTTTTTTTACAAGTCTTTATTTTCCTTTGCTCATGAATAGCTGCCCAATCTGGCCATTAACACTCAAACAATACCAAAAATCCATCTCAATAAAACGTTTTATTTAAAAATAGCATAATTTAATTACTTTCCTTACAGTAACATTTGTTTAAACATTCTCCATTTATTTATTGCTGACGATACTGACCTAACCTATACTTTTTATTATTAAATTAGTATTATTATTGTATTATTAAATGTATTAAATTATAATATTTTTTTATAGAGCAAGTGAAAATCTTTTCCAACTGGGATATTCAAAAAAATCCTCAGCTTTTAGCCCTTTATAAGTCCGATATTTCATTCATAATAGTCTTAAAAAAGGATTTAAAGTCTCAAATTTAACTTGGTGAAACCTGCAGAAACCCTGAATGTAGTTCAAATGGAACATAATGAGATTTTGCATAAAGGTAAATTAATGAGCAACATCAATTATCTTTACACTACCATTTTAAATGTTTTTTATATAGATTTTTTTATTTACTGATTTTCAAAAATATATATATTTTAAAAGGAGATTTTGTGCTCAACATGATTGCATTTGTTTGATCAATAATAGTGAAAAGTATGAATTATTACTACTACTAATAATAAAATGTAAAATAGACTTTAAGTGTTGCTTATTTGATGCTCAAGAAATATCAGACTTTTTGGAAACTGATGCTTGAAAACAATTTATATAAACAGAATATATTTGAAGCATTAGAAATTAAATGAACACTTGATCAAATTAGTTAATCAAATTAACACTTCCTTGCATAAAGTTTTCATTTCTTAAAAAAAAGAAACAAAAAAACTTATTGACTCCAGAGTCATTTCCATCTTCACTTTTTGTACTATGGTGAAACGTTTAATCTAAATCTCACAGAACAATGTGAAGTGATACTCGTGGCTAACAGAGAGAGCTAGCATATAGAATGCTGTTTTTCTGGAAAAGCCATTACTTAAATTGTCCTGATTTCTTTACAGCGAGTCATCAGAGGAGGAATCTGCATGTGCAAGAGAAGTGCAGACGAACACCAAAGCCGAACAGAGCACACACACAACATCAGGTGAGATCACACACTCTCACTTTACAAGCGCTCGCAAATCACTTTCAACTCTTAAGCACTCAGGTCAAAACTCTAGAACATCTGCTCACTGTGTTGCAAATAAACATTAGGGATGCACTACATTTTTAGCTGCTAAAAAGTATTTTTGATTTTCAGAAAAACATCTGAAATTATGAGCCAAAAAATAAATTGTTGTGCCAAAGCAGTGTTCAGTGCACTGGTTTCACTCTCCCTCCAGCCATAGTCACAGTGCAATGTGAAGTGGCTTTCACACCAGATACGGAAAGTGCTAAGCTGTGATTTGAAACCCATTCATTTCAATGGCTTGTGCCACACAATAGCTGTTTGATGCTGCACCAACCAAAGCGCAAAAGCAGCTCACACGTCATCATATTTTAATATTTAGCTCATGTACTCATTTACATATCTAACCATGCTCACTGGGAAAGCAAAATCTGCTCAAATAACGCACTGACAGCACATTATCTAGTATTATTCATGCTGTTTGCAATAGAGCTACTTTGCCATCGTGGCAAAGCTGGAAAAATGACACCTCAGCTGGTTCACTGTGAATAAAATTGTAAATAAACAGTCTTTAAAATTTACATAATTATTATATAATAATTATTACATAGCATTCTTGGTTTTGGTCCAGAATTTTCATTTTGTTCCTCAACCAACATAGTCACTTAGGGCTCATTCACACAGAATGCCTCTTTCCATTTAAATGTGTTATTTTTCCAATGTCTTTATATGTAAACACGTTTGATGGACATGCTTGACTATTATGCTTGCATCTTGTGTCTTATGAAACACTTTGTGCATGAGCTTAGTGTTTTTAAGATGCCTTGTCAAGTTAAAAAACTTTCCATGCAGCACCACTCCTTAATATCAGTTCGAAAGCAGTGGGCCAATCAGAAGAACTCAAAATTTCTGTTTACAAATCTATATCCTGATGCCCTCACGCTCAGTGTTACCATTTTTTTCTTTATCATTCCTGATGCATCTTGCGTCTTCAGATGCATTCACTGTAAATGGCCCATTACTCTTTCTCATGCAGGCATTTTTGGCCATAACCACTTTTTCTGAGGCCCTCAAAACTATGTGCACATCAGTTCTGCATTACAAAGATAAAGCTCAGAACGACAAAAAACTAGCCAGAGCACCGTCGCTCAACTCCCATCAGAAAATCTCCTGGAGAACTTTAAGTTTTGACAGAATGAGATTTAAAAAGAGCTTTCAGTGTGATGTAGGAGGAAGTGTTTGTAAAGGAAGCTGCTGTCCATATGCAAACTGACTTCCCTTTCAGGTTGACTATTTTAATATAATATTTGCACACTCGCATACGAGGGTGTTTATAAAGGTTAAACGAGAGCCATTTGAAAACTCTGAATTTCCAAAAGTTCCATCACTCTGTCGTGTTTATACAAGATAACAGAGCTTTGAATGAGGTCATCAAGTCACATGACCCTGGATTACAGGGTCATGCTGCAGTGATGGCTTTGTTTTTCATGTCGAATGGTTTTGCAGAGTGTGTGGTCAGCGTTTAGTTTATCAGATTGACGCTGAACAGGATGTTGTACAGTGCTTATGGTGGCTTTCTTTCCCTTTCACGCCCTGCTGCAAAATCACTCAAGATAAATTCCTGTTATTATTTTCCCATATGTTTTAACTTTTTCTTTTTTGTTTTAAGGTTATAGCTGATAGGTGATATTAACATGCTATAATTATATCTCAATTGTTACTTTAACATTGTGAGAGCTGACTATATCAGATGTTACACATTTTGCTAAAAACTTGTCTTGTCTGAATTGACAGTGTGATGAAGCCTATTAAAATGTGTGTTAACATGATATAAAATTAAAGTTATTAAAGCAAAATAATCCTTTTTAATAATAGTCTAATAGTTTTTATATTTTATATGTACTTTTTGTTTTTTTAATGTATGATATAGTTGAGTAATAATCATGATGATTTTAGAGTGATATGTAATTGTTTTAGAGTAATATATGATAGGCCTAACTTACCCAATGTATCAACCAAAAACAATGTAAAATATATTTGTTTTTTTCCATGTTTTCATTGAGAAAGGAAATAAAAATGCACTCATTAGTTTATAAAATAAAACAAAGGTAAACAATTTACTATGTGACAAATTTGTACTGATAAATATTTTAAATATAAATAATTTTTTTTCAAGATGCATGGCTGTGATATCAATGACAGTAAATGTTTATTCTCTCTAGGTGCAACCCCTCGGCCCGACTCCCTCTCCCTGCCCACCAAAGGCACAGAGCTCTGGACTACACACCGGGATGGAGAGGTTAAGCTTAGGATGGGCGAGTCTGGCCTTGAGGCTGAAACCCCTCTCACTGTAAATCAGATGTTCACCTCCACCGTTCAGCGTTTTGGCAACTACCCTGCACTTGGCTGGAAAGAAGGAGAGCAGTGGAAAACCATGACCTACAGCGAGTACTACAAGTCCTGCCGCACGGCTGCCAAGAGCTTCCTCAAGGTGAGGATGTGATGCAGATCCTAGCATCACTTTATTTGTGACCCATTGAGGCTTTGCAAAGCTCAAAAATAAAGTCGCACATCACACAAAACTCAAGTGATAGACTGTCAGCTGTCCTGAAACTCCACCACACTGACCTCGGCCATCAGGCAACAATGAGCATGTGTACATTTATATTTATATATATATATATATATATATATATATATATTATTAGCTCCCCCTGAATTATTAGCTCCCCCTGAATTATTAGCTCCCGTTTATTTTTTTTTCCTTGATTTCTGTTTAACAGAAAAGATTTTTTTTCCACACATTTCTAAACATAATAGTTTTAATAACTCATTTCTAATATCCAATTTATTTTATCTTTGCCATGATGACAGTACATAATATTTTACTAGATATTTTTCAAGATGTATTTTCTATACAGCTTAAAGTGACATTTAAAGGCTTAACTAGGTTAATTAGGTTAACTAGGCAGGTTAGGGTAATTAGGCAAGTTATTGTATGATGATGGTTTGTTCTGTAGACTATCAAAAAATATATATAGCTTAAAGGGGCTAATAATTTTGACCTTAAAATGGTTTTAAAAAAATTGATAACTGCTTTTATCCAAAGCATAATAAAACAAATAAGACTTTCTCCAGAAGAAAAAATATTATCAGACATACTGTGAAAATTTCCTTGTTCTGTTAAACATCATTTAGGAAATATTTAAAAAAGAAAATAAAATTCAAAGGGGGGCTAATAACTATTATTATTTATTTTATTTATTTATTTTTCAGTTCAAAAGGTCATAAAAGTTCAAAGGTCTTGTAAATACACACAAATACATTCCACGTTTTTTTCAATGAGTATTTCTGTGAGTGCACTATAAAGGATTAATAAATCAGTTTGTTTCTCGGCAGGAAACATTTATGTCAGGAACATTATGGCTCATATAGCCTGTTTTAAGGATTTTTGTTCATATATTTTCATTTTTAAATGTATAATCCTCACTATTCTGACATCTTTAATACGCAAAAATTGAGACTATTAAAATGCTAAAAGACATTATTTTAATCCAGAACAGTGCTGTGCCATTTCATTGTAGAACTGAACCACAAAATTAAAAATAAAAAACAAATCTGCAGTAAGCACATGTTCCTATCACATCACAAATGCACACAAATAACAACTGAAAGCAGGTTAATGCATCTACATGCTTCGCAAAATTGCTATAATGGGCAAAAAAAAAAATCAGTCTATGCTTAAACCGTTTATGGTTACCTCGCTCTGATAAAGAAAAACAGGTTAACACATTTACATGATTACATGCCATGTCAGCTTAAGAATAATCAGGTCATGAAAGTGGATGTACAGTATACGCACTCTTTGTTCATATCAAAGCTGTGAAGTATCTTCTTTCAGATTGTTTTGAGTCTAGCACCTTGGTAGCATAACACATCTGACCCATAAATTTTTATTGTTTAGCAATTCAGTGACATTCATTATCTTTCTGGTGCTGTTGAGATCACGGGTGTTTAGCACTGCACTGTTATCTGAAATTACATGACAATGTGCCTGATAAGGGGAATTTTTTTGTGCCAGAGGCATCCGATAACAAACACTTAAAAATGTATAAACGCTTAAAAGTATAAACAGGCAGTACTCATAAAATCATTGTGACCTTGAGTAAAGCTGTTTGACCTCAGGTTACCTCAGGGAGAAAATGCTAGCAACTAGAGGACTGCGTGATCAGATGCCTGGGAAATTAAGCCTATTTTTATCATTGTAATGAGAATCAAGATTAAGCTAAGAGCTCTTTGTCGTGTCTGAGCAGTTGCTTTGAATTCTCACTGTGGTTTTCTAATTTACATACAGTATACACGTAATATGCTGTACAATTGATTCTAGTATAAACCTAAATAGGTCAAAGAAAAAAAGACATGCTTTGCTTGCAAATATTTTCTATTTCTCGTTCTATTTATATACATTTGTTTTTGTACTTTTATTAATTATTGTTTGTGCCTTATAAGTAAATAAATGGAATTACATAATTACATGCAACTCCCAATACATACAGCTACAGAAAATAAGAGACCCTTGAAAATTTATCTGGATTTAAGATGTATAGTCCTATATCTTGAGTAAAATGTCACTTGTTTTATTCTGTAAACTACTTGTGACATTTCTTCCTAATTTAAAATTAAAATGTTAGGAATTAAAAACTGTAACACCAACTATTCAAGTTATAAAAATAAGGATGGCTGAAACGGACTTAATTTGATAATTTCAGAATCTATAATTTGTAAATTTGTCTTGGGGATGTAAACATGTGTTGTTCATGTTTGTGATTTCTCCACAAACTAATCAAGAGCCAGATTTTACATGTTGTGCAGTTTGAGTACGATTGTCTTCAGTACCTGAGAATAGTTGGTCTTGACAGCAGGAGGCTTTTGTTTATCGTCTTCAGTTTTTCCATGTCCTCGTCTTAGGATAAGGTTCAGCTCCCAGCTGGTCACGTTCTCCCAGTGGGGAACAGGACGCCATGGCTGGTGGCCGATGTGGGCACATTTCCATGGCTTTGTTTATCAGGAAACTCAAAAGGAGTGTAACTTGTCCAGCTCAGGCCCTGTGGGAGAGATGGAGATTGAGTTCTGTGTATCCTAGGCTACATAAACACAAAAGAAGTGTTGGTTGGCACGGCATGCGTGTTGTATTTTGGCTTGTGGGACTTTTGAATATTTAAACATGATACAGCTTGGTGTTCGTTCATCCATATTAATGAAGACAGAAATCGGACTCTCTGAAGAATTATTATTTTAAACTGAATCTTAATGGAGATTCTGTTGAATTGGTTCGCAGATTGTTTATCTTTAATGTTTTGTTGTACAAACTTTGTTTGAGAGTTGGATGACATTTTGGAGTTACTGAACTAGTGAACATCTTAAACACAGAGATAAATGTCAGTATTTAAATAAACATTTATTTAACAACAAGAAAAGTGCTAGTAAATGATTATGTTGGACTTCTGGAAGACTTTGGAAGATCTTTTACATGCAAACAATACATTAGGCTTTTTCTCCTCTATCTTCCCCATGCTTTCATGTCTACACTCTGTACTGTCCTGTCAAATTAAAGGTATACGACCCATATAAAAAGATGAAGCATTTATTACTAATAAAAATTAAGTGATCAATGTTTATATGACTAAATATAGGTTCAAACTCATCCTATACTGTAAATGGATCATCTCTTCAGAAGACTTTGAATACATTTTTTATCTCTTACCTCCAATTTAAGTTTTAAGCCTCATCCTAGGTTAAATGCAAGTCTGAGCTGTTACAACTGAAAAAAATTGTAACTGACTAAAATATGTCAGTGTCTTTGTTTTTTCATGATGGACACCAGTAATGTTTTTTTCTAAAGCACATTTATATAAAATTCTCAAATGTCATAATTGAATTATGGTATAAACCTGGCATAGTCTTTGCCCTGTCTGTAAAACCATGCCTTAATGAATGTTTTGAAACATCTGAATTACCCTATTATTTTCTATGCCAAAATTTAAGTACATTTCACCTTGAAATCTGAAAAAAAAGAGAAAAATAATCAATTATTATTAATAAACTTTTAAATTTCAAACATCTTTCCACTTTTTCATTAAAAGTTTAAAGTCATTGTTTTTGAGTGATTTTAATCATTTAGCCCTAATGAATGTTTTATTAGTGATTTGATAAAAATAAACATTAATTTGTGTTCTGATTTCTTGTGAGTTTAGAAATACATAAATGTTGTTGACATACTGTAAATATTCAATATGGGTTGATCTAAAAAATTCATGTGGTAACTGTGTGTATATATATTTACAGCTCGGGTTGGAGCGCTACCACGGTGTTGGGATTCTCGGCTTCAACTCAACTGAGTGGTTTATTGCTGACATTGCTGCTATTTTAGCTGGGTAAGAAGAATTTACCTCTATGTACATGTTATAATCAACCATAATTGCACATACACCCATACTACTGTCAAACTAACTGCATGGCCATACAGGTCATAACACTTCATCAGCATACAGTCAGAGTTTGCCCCAAACAAAGCTTTAATCATTTCATCCTAGTCAAATAGTGGCTCTGCTCTGTCATAAACATCCCAGCAGCCTTTACGACTTGCAGAATGCAGATGGTTAAGGCAAGACACTGCTGGTGAATAGAGTAAAACATTAACTAACCGTTTTCAGCATATTTCCCCATTTGACTGATGACATGAAGAACAGCAAAGTTTTTATATTACAAGTTTTCTAAAATGTTATTATGGTGAGGTATTAATTCATTGAACATGGACTAATTTGTATACATTTATAGCACAAAAATCTGAAGATTAAATTATTATTATACTTTATTAATATTTTGATATTAGGCTTCTGTTAGGTCTCAAAAGTCTATTTTTATGACTCCATAATTCAGATATTCAAATATTATAAATAAAATAATATCATAAAATAAAATGTATAAAATCATGTAGATTTAGTTTGAATATCTCCCTCTGTAAATCAAAAACTTTCCGAACACAGATATAAAAAAGTGCTGCTGAAATGGAGATTCTCCTGCTCAGTGCAGGAGAAAAAAAAACTAATTTTAAGAAAACAGCCTTCTTTCAATTAGACTGAAAAAAATGTAATCTCAAAATTGTGACGTGCAAAAAAAGGTGTTTTTGCCTGATGTGTCTCATTTTAAAGACACAGCCTGCACTTGATAAACGGCATCACCACAACCTGGTCAGTGTAGGTAAACATACAGGTGGAGTCTGAACAGAAGTGGGTGTGAGGATTGTATAAATTTTGCTTGATGTTTATTAAGGGAGTTTGTATGTCGTTGGCAGCGGGTTTGCCGTGGGCATCTACACCACCAACTCTCCTGAGGCCTGCCAGTATGTGGCGGAGAACTGCCAGGCCAACATCCTGGTGGTGGAAAACCACAAACAGCTGCAGAAGATCTTACAGGTAATGAGAGGACAAGACCTCTTTCTACATTAAAACCAAAAAACCTCAACAACTTCTCCTAAATACACTTCGATCATAGCATTTAACTCAAATAATGTGGTAACACTTTAATAACACTTTAATAAGGTTCCATTAGTTAGTCAATGTATTTACTAATATGAACAAACAATGAGCAGTGCATTTATTACAGTATTTATTAATCTTTCTTAATGTTAGTTAACAAAAATAATTAATTGTTAGTACTTGTTAACTCACAGTGCATTAACTAGTTAACACGCCATCCTGATTTCACCAAGTAGGACATGATCCTGGAACGACATTCCAATCAGCCAATCAGAATTAAGGAACATGTTTAACGTTTATGTTAAGTTTAGGCTTACGGTTAGGTTTATGCACTTCTACATGATTGTTATCCAACTGTTATTCCCCTCTGATTTTGGAAATAATTGACAGTTATGGTTGGGTTTAGGGGTAGGGAATAGGTATGGATTACATTCTCGAACAAAAATGATGATCCAGGATCTTATCATACTTGGCAAAATCATGACGTGCAATGTTAACAAGCACAGCTTTATGATATTTAGATTTTAGTAATGCATTAGTAAATGTTGAATTATGATTAATAAAGGATGTACAAATATTGTTGATTCTTAGCTCACGTTAATAAATGAATCCGTCACTGAATCCGTCATGACGTCACTTTCACTACCTGCAGCTTAAACACATTAAAAATGAAACCTCCATCTGTTGTAGAATCTTTCCTCATCATCTTTTACACTCTTTACATGTGTGTGTTTGTGATTTATTTCAGATCCAGGACAAATTACCCCATCTCAAAGCCATCATCCAGTACAAAGATGAGCTGAAAGAGAAGAAGCCCAATCTCTACACGGTACATTTGATTAGTCAAATATTATCATTCCGTCCTCAGACCACAATCCTTCTTTTTAATCCCCCTCCATTACTAATTAAAATCTGACATTTGCTATGTAAATGTGTGACACGCATACACAGTGGGCGGAGTTTATGGAGCTGGGGCAGGACGAGCCTGACACTCAGCTTGATGACATCATCAGCTCCCAGAAACCCAATCAGTGCTGCACTCTGATCTACACATCCGGGACTACAGGCCAGCCGAAGGGAGTCATGCTCAGTCACGACAACGTGAGTCAAACACTAAACATAACCCATATTTACCCCAAAACACCAAACTGTAACAAATGTAAATTCAAAAACAAAAGTTAGAAGTGGAAAGTTAGACGTGTATAGGAAATATATTTATATAGAATTTAGAAATATACTTCATACTGATATCAAGCTGTGACTATTTTAGTGCGATACTTGAATTAAGGCTGCATGATATTTTAAAAATCTGACATTGCGATGTTTTGTTTTGCTGCGATATATATTTTGCGATATGAATATAATTTTAGCAGATGATTTGAACAGCTCTATTTGGAAAGATGTAATTAATTTATATTGAGTGGGATGATTAAGTCTTTTTCTATGCAGTGCATTTGCAGAAAATGTACATTACAAGCATATATAAATGCAACAGAACAAATTAAAAAGGTTTTCTGGGGAGTCTAACAGTATTCAAGTACAGAAATCAAATCCAGAACAATCAAACATAAAATAACATGGTCATTATTATTGTATAGATCATTTTTAAAAACAAATATTTAATATCTTTTAATCTTTAATGAATAATCTAATTCTGCAATGTGATTATTGCAGATACACACATGATCAAACGATATATTGTTCAGCCCTAATTTTAATGCATGAGGAAGATTGAATTATTGACTTGAAATATAATTTTCTGCAGCCCTAAAATGTATTACATCCAAATGGTTAAAAGTAGACCCACTCACATATGAACAGAGGATCCTGATGGATAAAATAACTTCTCTTTCAGAGAAATATCTTTGAGGCATTTAACAATAACTAACTGACCATATAGTCAAGGGCGAATGTATATGCAAATATATACATGTTTATGAATCAGATTGATTTTCTTTTCAGATGTTTTAATAATTCTTTTTTTTCATTTCAGTGCTCAGCATAATTAAGTACACATTTGTATTCATTTCTCAGTGAATATAGGCAATGTATTTTGGTGCATTTAAACAAAACAGATTTATTAAACCAATATATTTATTAAAATAATATTTTAGTCACCAAACATATTTAGAAACTGAAAGATAATACAATTAAATTCAAGCTAAATATTGCAAAAAAAATTACAACCTACAAAATTTCAGCAAAATTTTTCCATTGTTTTGCTGCTTTTGATTTTTTTCCTTTTTTTTTTATATGTATTTAGCATTTTTCTATAACATATAAATTTGTTATCATAAGTTTTTTGTTAGATAAGCTCCAAACTTGGCTTTAGTACTGACTGCACAAATATAATATTGTATAGCTTACTCTTAAAATATGAATTTAAGATAGATTTGTGAGGGGTGTACTTTTATATATGCAGAGCACTGTACATCTTGCAACAGTAACACTTGGAAAAACACTTTTTTTTTTCTTAATTTTCATATATGTATGCTATTTACTATCTCTCAGATATGATTATTATAACAATTTCTTTCAACAAAAACAACAACAAAGGTTTTCTTTCTATATGGAGTCATTGCCAATACTGAAATGCTTTCTTTTTGTGCTTCTGTAGCTCACATGGACAGCGTTTGCAACAGGCCAGCACGTGAGCCTAAATGATGCGGATAAGCTACAGGAAGTGGTCGTGAGCTACCTGCCGCTCAGTCATATTGCTGCACAGATGATTGACATCTGGCTCCCCATGAAAGTTGGAGGAGTCGCATACTTCGCACAGCCTGATGCACTAAAGGTCAGCTTGCAAATGAAACATCCTTTTGCTTATCATCTTTAAAAAGCTCCCTGTGTTTTAAAGCAGGGGTTTCCAAACTTCCAGCCCACGACTACCAAAATAACAACGCCAGTGGACTTGTGAACTCCTATTTCATTCTGAGGTGGTTTTAAATATATAAACCTTGCGCTCACATATCAACGGCGCTCACATATCAATAGGTCCAAGTCTATTCATCATTTAATTTTTAAGAACGCCACTCGGAGACCATCCTCTATGTTCAGCTGTGGCCTGTATTTATTTTTAAGGTATGTGAGTGCCGTCAAGGTGTCAGAAAGTTTAACCTGGTGCCATAAAATCAATGTGCTGCATCTGATGCTATTGCTGTGTCTTTAATATAACATAATCACCCCAGGGGTCGCAAAAAAAAAAATCGAAAGGCTGATGGCTTTTTATTTGCATGTTGTTTTATTAATGTAACTATTAACTACTATTTTTTTCTTCACCAAGCGCCCGACCCCCACTGTTTTAATGGATTTAATTGGATACATTTAATTGATCAAAAGTGACAAAAAGAAAAGAAAACTGTTGTGATGTATGGAAGTTTATGCAAATTTGAAATGTTTACGTATAGCAGGGATGCCCAAACTCGGTCCTGGAGGGCCAGTGTCCTGCATTTAGTTCCAACTTCCTTCGACACACCTGCTTTAAGTTTCTAGCATACCTAAAAAGTGCTTGATTAGCTGGTTCAGGTGTGTCTAACTGGGGTTGAAACTAAACTTTGCAGGACGCTGGCCCTTCAGGACCGTGTTTGGACACCCCTGATGTATAGGCATGCTTCTAATTCATAGTTTCAATTTGGAGGGTAATGAACATGCACAGCTAGTAAACACATTTAAAAGTAAATTAATCTTTTTAAAACTTTTATTTCTCAAGCTGTGTTTTCGACCACTCAGAAATCTGACCTGAAATGTAATATGAGGGTTAAATAAATGCAGCCTTGGTGAACATCCGAGACTTAAAACTTTTGAAAGGCTGTGTATGTTACTAAAGGCATTTCCTGGTTTGCTCCCTTTAACCTTCTGTTTTGTGTGCGAGTCAAGACAATCATGTTAGTTTAAACTAACTTTTTTGATATATGAATGTAATCATTATATTAATCATTATTAATTAACAATATAGGGCTCTACGAAATTGGAAAATGTTGACATCGTTTTTTTGTCCTGCAATATACAGTGCTCAGCATGTATAAGTACACACCTTACAAATCTATCTTTGAAAATTCATATTTTTAATAGGAAGCTCTATAATATTATTTGTCCATATACATTAGATTAGTCAGCACTGAAGCCAAATCTGGAGCTTATCTAACAAAATAACTTACGATAACAGTCCAAAAACTAGTACAACCAAATGTATATGTTATAGAAAAATATTAAATACAAATAAATAAATAAATAAAAAAAAGAGGAAAAATTAAGAAGCAAAAAATTGAAAGATTTAGCTGAAATTTTGTAGGTTGTAATGTTTTTGCTAAATTTTGCTTGAATTTTTGTCTTTCGATTTCTAAATATGTTTGATGACTAAAATATTATTTTATTAAATAATTAAATTAAATTCTGCAGTGTCTCCACAAATCTAATGTGTTTTGACCTGTGGATTCTGGCCATCTATATTCATATCTTGCGATGTGACTATTGCGGATGCACACATTATATTACTTATGCAGCTCTAAAACAATATTAATATTGCTTTTTTTCCTGAAACACACTTCAGTCATGCATCTCTCAGACAAAGCGTTTTTGGTTATATTCAGAAGTCTGTCATTTTTAGACCTTTCCAAAAAGCAAGCCAAGGCTGTCTGTAGATATGCTGATATTCAAATAGAGGCTGAACATGTGATTGCTGTGGAATTCCCTAAGTAGCGCTGCACTGCAGTTTTATAACGGGGTCATTGATTTCAGATCACAGGGGCAGAAACTGACATGACATACCTGTTTGTGTCATGTGACGTATCCTTGGGTGTGTCAGCTGATGATGGCGTGTACACGTTAACATAACACCTCTGGCAAACCTGCACACATAGTAAAAAAAGTCACTGTGTGTCCCAGGGCTCTCTGGCTAACACCCTACGTGAGATTCGCCCTACCGCGTTCCTGGGTGTCCCCCGCGTGTGGGAGAAGATGCAGGAAAAGATGAAGTCGATTGGAGCCAAATCATCCACGGTGCGCCGGAAGGTGGCGTCGTGGGCCAAAGATGTGGGCCTTCAGACCAACCTCAACAAAATGGAGCTGTATGTACACACATTAAAATGAAAAAGTGTTTAGATGCAAACCTGAGTTATCAGTGCATTAACATATGGCACTCATTTTAAAATAAACACAATGGGATGCAGAAGGCAGAACGTTTTGTTTCAGAAATTTCAAAGGAATCATTACTTAATTTATACAATATGAATTATTAATAAAATATTATATTAATATATAATATTATAATTTATTTTACATTTATGGTTTCTCATGAAATACTAATCATTAAGTTTTCAAGCCAGCTTTTCTCCTAAATCTGAAATAAACAGTGTATACAATACCACAAGAAGTTAAATATGGCCTATTTATGGGATATCTGGGATTAAAAATCTATCTTAACTATCATTTTAGGAACTGGAAACATTTGAAATAGGTTTCATAGAGCAATCAGTACTTAGATATGTTAATCTTTTATTAATATCATAACTTGTTACAGCTCTCTACTGCTAATATGTTTTCCATTGAGTATTCCCACATATTTAGACTCCAAGTGTTCTTTTCCCTAAGTGGGAAAAAGATTCTTTTGTTAAATCACTGCTGTTAAATAAATTTTTTTTCTAGTGAAACAACAGTTTTTATATTAACTGAGAGGAATTGTGTTGTGTCCTCTAGTGGCAGCAATTCCAGGAAGCCTCTGAACTATCTGCTGGCAAAGCGTCTGGTTTTCCGCAAGGTTCGGAAGGCACTGGGACTCGACCGCTGTACGAGGTGCTACACTGGAGCCGCTCCGATAACCAAAGATACGCTGGAGTTCTTCCTCAGTCTGGACATCCCTCTGTTTGAGCTGTATGGGATGAGCGAGAGCTCTGGTCCTCACACCATCACACAGGCCGACGCATTCAGACTCACCAGGTAACTCGATATTTCTTAAAAGTAATTCACTTTTAGCTAAAGAGGCACAGTATTTTCTGAATGTTATCACAATCACAAACTGCCTCTAAAGCTAATGCCCGGCCAGTACGATGATTGATTTATATAGGGTCCCAGTGCCTGGTATGATTGAAATTGTATTTATTAAACTTTTTTTTAAATGATCAACAAATGTATTTGTTATAATCTATTATTACAATAAAATGCAAACATGTATATTAAACTAGCTCTATTTAGAAATTAAACAGTATTTAGTATAATAAAATCCAAAGGTTGATTGATTGATTTAGATATATTTTTATGTGGAATAATAACCACACACTTGTCTCTTGTAAATTAAAGGCACAGTATGTAATTTTTTGCCATTGGAAGGCACATATTCGCAAACAAATACGTGTGTATTTTGATGATGCCATGAATGATACTGTTTATTGAGTTGATGACAAGAGATGAGCATGATGGGGCACGAAATCAGCTGAGTTTTTATTATGCAACATCAACCATTTCCCGTTCTTTAGGGGTTTTATTATACTAAATACATTTTAAGGTTCTGTTATAATGCTGCTCCATGCAGTCTATTAAAAAGCATAATATTTTAAAGCATATTTCATGTTTCGTAGGTTCTATTAAACCAAATCAGAAGTCGAGGGTGTATGATGTCTTTAGCATGTGACACAGAACAGGTTTACAGTCATGTTCAGTAGTTAAAACAGCTTATTTCTCTGAATTTAAACATTCTTCATAACATTTAGAATAATGTTAAGTCACACTTGTACACTGTTCTAGTGGGTTTTGGATATCTTAATGAAAAAATATTACATATAGTGCCTTTAACCCACACACAGACACACACAAAATGATATCAATTTCTCATCCGCATCTCCTTCTCAGCTGTGGAAAGGTGATTCCGGGCTGCAAGACGAAGCTCAGTAACCCAGATGATGAAAAGAATGGAGAGATTTGTTTCTGGGGTCGTCATGTGTTCATGGGCTACCTGAACATGCCTGATAAAACCGAAGAGGCTCTGGATGCTGAAGGCTGGCTGCACTCGGGCGACCTCGGCAAACTCGATGAGAACAACTTCCTGTTCATCACCGGACGCATTAAAGGTAATGATGATTGATCCAAAACAGATTCTGAGCTTCCTCCTAATCACTGGAGCTGAAGAAGCTGTTCAGTTGCACTTTTTAACTATGAAGTGGCCACAGTTTTCATTTGGGTTTCGGGCCATATTAACTATTATGAAATCTTTATTAAATATTATCTTTATTAAAAATGTCCCAAATATCAGGACCAACCATCACAGAGAGTCAAGCGCAATATAGCTTAAGGTTCTTTGGGGTAATAAATAATTGCACAAATACCAGTAAATGCTTTCCTTCAAGCTTGGGTAATCATATAGTACAGTTCATATAGACTACTTTTTCATTCCTTTAAAACCTGTTTGAACAGATTTTAATCTGCTTTTAATCATTTTTATTCTTAGTTTTTTTTATTCCTTGTATTTTATGTTTCCTTTATTATTGTTAATGTAAAGCACTTTGAATTACCATTGTGTATGAAATATAGATAAATATACATAATACTTGTCTTACTGTAAAAACACTGTTTGAAAGGGAGACTACTACAAATGTATATGCAATCAGCTGCAAAAATAACTGCCCTCACCCTTTCATTTATGTTATTCCATGTAAATCCTGACAGTAGTTTTTAACTCTAAAGAGGGTTTCTTCTTGCAGAAGCTGATAGTATATCTGGCCTCTAGTGTGGACTGTCTAATGAAGCTTATATTTGTATTCCAGAATTGATCATCACAGCTGGAGGTGAAAATATTCCCCCGGTGCCTATCGAGGACGCGGTTAAAGAGGCCGTTCCCCTCATCAGCAATGCCATGCTTATAGGAGACAAGAGAAAATTCCTCTCCATGCTGCTTACCGTTAAGGTACCAGTTCAGATCTGTGTGTCTGTGCATAGAAAACCTGCTGTCAATCTTCTTTCGTGTCATAAAGAGGAAGTGATAAGCAATAAAAAAACCATATCTAAACTACTTATCTTTTGTCTGAACCACCTAATGAGTGATACTGTTTATATTTGTCTTTTTACTATGCAACTCGATCACCAAAATCTGCACAAATTAAATTGTGATGACAAATTGTAGCAAATTGCATAGTACCCGTCTGACTGAAGAAAAACATTCATAGCTTTGATTATTCTCCAATATGGATTTGTGTTTAATGCCATCGTTGTGCAATCTGCACCGATATCATGTTCTTCTCAAACTGAATGCCATAAATCTAATCTAAACATCTCATCCGAGGCCTCTATCACAAGTGGTGTAGGGTTGTGTAAGCTTACTGGGAGATAACGTTCATTTTAAAGATGCATGAGAATTGTTTACTACACACTAATGAGATCCTATCAGAAGGATCAGGTGATAACTGCTCAAACGTTATCAACAGCCTGATTTATCTGACAGGCTGCTGCCCACTAGTGGACAATCGGTGTAACTAAATGTTTCATCTTTTTTTGTAAGACTACGCCCTCTGCTGGAAATCAATTATACTATAAAGCCTTTTTCGGTTATAAAAGTCTTATTAAGTGGGCTAGTCGCTCAGGTAATATTACCTGATTAATAAAAAAAAATACATTACTATTATAGTATAGATTAACCTTAATTATAGCGTTGCTCGTGAATAGAAAAATATGAATAGTAGCCTGAACACTGGCGTGTCACTTGTGCCAAGCCATTGAGATAAAGATATGAATTGACACAGATAAAAGTAGTTATTATGTAAAAAGTAAAACATTCTAGTGTACTTTAACCAGGGTAACCACATATAACCATTGGTTTGTTACACAACTGTATTAAAAGTGTAGTAATCATGTTTTTTATTGATTACAATTGACATAACAATATCTCTACTGCTATGCAAATGGTGCGAAAAAACAGCTAAATTGGATGAGAAAACCGCGCCATACCTAGACACTATATTAGAGAAACCCTAGCAACATGATTAGAAGCTCCCAAACACTTTTAACAGCAGATAAATATAATTAAAAGCAGTAAAAATACCTACATAGCTGCTCGTTGGAAACCACGATGCCACCAACAACACCTTGGCAACGTGACGGAACGTCATGCACGCGCACAAGCAAGCACCTAATTTAGCTTTTAACCTAAACACTGACAGAAAATGAGTAGTTAATTTACCGTTGTACAATGTTGACGGCTCTTCTGTCTTCCTCTCAGTGTCAGATCAACGGTGACACCGGGGTTCCTGAAGATGAACTGACTCCAGAGGCGGTGGAGTTTTGTCGTAAACTGGGCAGCAGCTGCACGCGTGTGACTGAAATCGCCGGCGGGCGCGACAGAGTTGTTCACGCGGCTATTCAGGATGGCATCAACCGCGTGAACGAGAAGGCCACATCCAACGCCCAGCGCATCCAGAAGTGGACCATCCTGGATCAGGATTTCTCTATTCCTGGAGGAGAGCTGGGTAAGTTTTGTAGTAATTAAAGAGTGTTCATCTAAAAATACAATTATTATTATTATTAATTATTATTGATGGAACATTGATTCCCCACTATAGTAGATCATGGCATGTTTCAGCTTGAAACGTGATGATCCCTAAAATGTATAAAATCAATCATGGTTTTACTAAAAAACAAAAAATTTTTATTGTAGTTAAATTTTTTATATCGCCCAATACTCTTTTCAACGTTTTATCTTATTGTATGCTTTACATTTTAAATAATTAGATGTCTTAAAATGAATTTACAACAAAAAAATTTTTTTTTTTTGTATAAATTTGACTGCTGGACTGTTTCATGATTGAGAGTGGTGTATTTTTATCCATAATATTATTTGTATTACATAACATTACATATTATTATAATAATAATATTATATTTTATCGTATATTAAATATTTAATTGGTAAAAAAAATCTCACTATACTCTCTATACAAAATATGATAGAAAATGATGTTATATATAGTTTAGAGCAGAGGTGCCCAAAGTAGGGCCCGTGGGCCAAAGTAACCTTTGGTTTACCTGCCATTCCATCTGAAAGCAGAGGAAAAAATGATGGGGAGTTTGTTGGCGTGAATTTCGAATTGATTGTAATATTTAGTTTCATGGTTTAATTGAGGAGCTACAAAAAAAAGCCATCTAAATTTAAATGTTGTAAATGAATCAGACTTATAAAATATAAATACTGTCACTTGACAGATGCACAAGACAACGGCGAACAAATCAAGGCAATGGCAGGAGCAGCTCGACTAGTGTATTCAGCACTGAACTCCATTGTGTTATAAATGGGATTGTTGATGTTTTTACTATAAGTAGTTCATTTTAAAACATAAATTATACTACATTATTTATTGTGTTTTTTTGTTATTTTTAAATAATATGCAAATAAATGAGAAATTACCCATGGTAAATTTATTGTAAATTGGTTTGGCATATTTAACTTTGGCCCACAGCCCTCAATCAAGTTTGGTTTTTGGCTCTTTATAAGAAAAAGTTTGGGCACCCCTGGTTTAGAGGTGTAATCAATACTTCTAGATATTTATTTGGGGCCCCCATTTTCAACCAGCTGCAGGCATACAATTGAAGCCTGCAAAACCCCTGAATACAAAGAGTTGCAGTAGTCAAATCTGGACAAAATAAAACATTGATGATGGTTTCCAACTCTTTAATAGACAGAAAAGACTTCAATTTGGCAATGTTCCTTAATTGATAGAAACCACTTTTGACGACTCTAAGACTTTTAGCATGACTGTGGATTTTAGGCTTAAACGAACCTAGTTGATTAATTGTAGATTCACAGACACTCGGAGGGCCAAACACTATAGCACTTCAGTTTTTGATTTATTCAAGTGTAAAACATTACAAGCATTCCTTATTCTCGTTAAAACAGGTATAAAAGGACTGTAAAACAGTTTTCTCCCATTTTATGGGCATATAATGCTGAGTATCATCAGCATAAAGATGATAGCTTACTTTATGCTTCTTACAGATAGCAGCCAAGGGAAGTATATAGATAGAAAAAAGAGCTGGGCCAAAAATTGATCCTTGGGGGACACCACACTCCATACGGGCAGATGAGGATGAAAGATTTCCTAATTCAATAGAAAAGGTTCTCCCTAAAAGATAAGAACTAAACCAATTCAAAAAATGTCCTTGAATCCCAGCCCACAATCTTAAACGCTCAATCAAAATACCGTGATGTATTGTGTCAAATGTTGCAGTCAAGTCTAGCAAAACTAGACGTGCACATTTTTCAGAATCAACAGACAGAAAAATACCATTAGACACGTTAAGAAGAGTCTCAGTGCTATGCAGTACCCTAAAACCAGATTGAAATTCATCAACAATGCCTTTCCAATTAAATGAGTAGAAAGCTGTTGAAAGACAACTCTCTCCAAAATTTTGGACTGAAAAGACATTTTTTAAATTGGTTGATATTTCTTTAAATCAGATGAAACCAAATTGTGTTGTTTTTTAAAAAAAAAAAAAGAGGTTATACTACCGCATGCTTAAAACAAGATGGCACGACTCAACTCATCAATCTAGAATTCACTATTGATAGAAGATCTAATCCAACCACCTCCAATACCTGAATAAGAAGATGTGGAGGGATAATATCCAACAAACATTGCGAAGGCTTCATATGGAGGACCAAGTCCACTAAATCAGATTATGTGATTGGTTTAAATCCATCCAAATAGTGTGCTAAGGTGGGATGGTACAGTCAAGGAAAGTGTCTTGAGGTGGAATACCAGCTCTAAAGGCTTCAATCTTACTAATTAAAAACTCTAAAAGCATTTTGCATATTGCCTGGCAAATAGCAAGACCAGTAGTAGTCTCAGTGTTTAAGGCTGAACTGTGTTTTTTTTTTTTGGAGTTATATGTAAACAATAAACAATACTTTTACTTTAATAAACTTATTGTAGCAAATTATAATATTCATTGTGCTACACTTAAACTGAAGTAATTTAAAGTAAAACTCTGATAATACAAATGGTAATTAGCGTGCTAAAAATGGTCACTACACCTTTACTATAATAAACCATGGTTCATTTAATAAGGGTCCTGTGTAACTTTCTACGAACTATTATTTAGTCATTCCGGGGCTCTTGTGAGTAATTATGTTAATTAAAGTCTATAAAGTCTGTTTGTTTAGCTGTTTTAAACTCTTTCTCTCAGGGCCAACAATGAAGCTCAAGAGGCCGGTGGTCATGAAGATGTACAAAGACCAGATTGAGAGCTTTTACAAAGAAGTCGTGACCCCAGTCACCCCAGACAACCCTCTGCCTCCTAAATAGATGTTCAACAAAAGGCCTCGTCGTTCACTTCAGAGATCGGAGACGTGGTTTAAAACACACACACAAACACATACTTGCATAGGAACACCACTCAGACCTTGCGTTTCGCTTGTGAGTTAATATTTGTTCAGGGGTTTTTGATGTTATTTTCACACTGTTTACATTTTTCTGTGTGATTGCAGGAAGGAAAAGTTTGTGAAACAAAAGCCATTTTCTTTTTGTGATGATTTGCTATTTATTTTCTTGCCTAACAATAATAATGAAGTGTCTTTTGAACCGTGTTATTCACTTACACGTAACTGCAGGTGATTCGAATGTCAGTTTAAAGATACTTATTAATGGACAAGAGGGGGCCAAGTCGGAGCACTCACTCTGGTCCCCCAGGCTCTGCGCTGGTTGGGGAAATTCCAAATTGAATGTAAAACAATCGATTACAATTGGTTTCGCAAAATTCGGGACAATGCAACCTGCAGAACCTGAGGGGAAAAAAGATACTTATTAATTATAATTTATGGTTCAATTTATTAATAGCTAACAAGGCAATTTGTGCATCACTTGTGACTGAATTCTCTGAAAAAAAAAGCCACCAAAAATACTGGTTGCTTGAAGGAAAGTTGATGTGAAGAACATTTAGCCAGAATCCCATGCCATACAAGCCATAAATGTCTCTTTTTTGCTTGTTTTTCATTACCAAATATGCGTTTGTTTGATCGTTTGTTTCATTCAGTGCTGTTGGTTAATTTTGTTGTTAATTCTTTGTAAAGTGAGCCTGTTATATAGTGTAAATATGTATTGCATACATTTCTTCTGTGGTCTTATTTGATGCTTGGCTGCATCACTCTGACAATCCTCAAGGTAGCAACATGTTGGATGTCACGAAGTCCAGTGTCAAACCATCTTCCCACCTTTATCATCTAAACAGAGAAGCGGTGAATATTTATTATCTCATGAAATAAGGGAGATGAAGGAGCAAATGTGATCTGTTCAGAGGCTGTTGAGTTATTTTGCATTATTCTTTGCTTTGCACGTGCAATAAGGACATTTTGACCAAAATGTTAATGACTTTATTTATATTGTTTACTGCATAGTCAAACTATTCTAATGCAATTTAGGAAAAACAAAAGGTTAAATAGACGAATGCTATTTAATCGGTCAAGTGCTTGAATATTACAACTACATCTGCAAACCCAAAGATTTGAGTTTCCCTCTGTAAATAGATTGCTTATAACTTGCTTTCTTCAAATTCTGGACTTGTTATTCCAAAGTGTGTATATTCTGACTGCGTACGCATGACCACAGCGAGGCCTTTTTGTAAATATGAAGAAGTTTAGTCATTTGTGCATGAAATGAGTCGAGTCTTCGCTCAGATTAGTTGAGAATGAAGGCAGAGCTAGTGAGGGATTTCCTTTCTTCCATCTGGGATTTCTGTTACGGTTTTGGCTATATTACTCTTTTCTTTGTATTGTGGCACAGATAGTATGACGGTTTCATGTGGAGTTTGGAAAAGTGCAAATATGAACACGATGTGAAGTCTCAGATTGTGAAAGGTGCCTGGTTTTACCTGACACTTCTATTCTTGAGCCGAGGGATGATTTGTTTGTGTGTGTCGTGCAATGTTTAAGGGTTTCTGAAACGCGCATGTCATTGTTGAAACTGGAGTACTGAACGGAGTTTGGCAGCAGGAACTCCTGGTTTCTACTTGTATGTGTGTGTGTATTATCCCTTTACTGGAAAATAAATGTTGATATAACCATCTTTGAGTCTTAAAGTGTTTGTCTTTGACTTGGAATGAATAGTTTTTGGTCATTAAAGTTTAAGCTGGTTTTGAATGCAATAAAGAACAGCTAGTAAATAGTATTAGAAGAGTTACTGTTTAAATAATGCTTTATTACTGTGGGAATATTCATTAGTCCCTTAATTAATCAGGGGTCGCCACAGCGGAATGAACCGCCAACTTATCCAGCATATGTTTTACACAGCAGATGCCTTTTCAGCCGCAACCCAACACTGGGAAACACCCATACACTACAGACAAGTTAGCTAATTAAATTCAAGTATAGCACATGTAGCAACCTTCTTGCTATGAGGCGATTGTGCTACCCACTGTGGGATTATAAATTTATATAATGTAGTTACAAATAAACAGTCATCTATCTATCTATCTATATATATATATATATATATATATATATATATATATATATATATGAAAAGTTATATTCTTTTTAATAACCTCATTTCATTGAAAACTCTAGCTAGGGTGTGAGACATTAAAACCTCTTGCTTCCTGAGCACTGGCTGAGCCAAAGTGATGCAAATCCTAAAGACAGGGTCCCAATGACTGTGCCTTTGTCTTTGGGTGATATTTTCAAGCTGGTCAGGGCAGGTGAAACCTCAGGATCTAATCAAGACCCTAATACCAGATCTTCAACTAAAACTAGTTATGTCTGTTTTCTTCGACAATATAACTCCTGTAGGCTCTTGCAGACTCATGGACTTCTTGAAGATGCTGTATGACTGCAGACTAACCAACACGTCTTAAGAAAGAAATTCTGCTTGTTCAAGTCTCCTGGACTGTGTTCTCATTCATTCATTCATTCATTCATTTTTTTTCCAACAACTTTGTGCCACGACCCGTATAGAGATTCTCAAATTCTCAACAATTTGCCAAAGAAGACTGAAATCCCCCTGAATTCGATCTGAAACTTCGAGATCAAGGAAACTTCACTTCAGATGAAATCTTTTCAGCTCATTGGCAATTATTACTTTAAACATCAGTTTACTTCTTATGGGGATTAAATACATAGACCACCTTGCCTCATGAAGTAAATGTGCCGTTTTAGTTCAAAAATTGTTTTATTCATTCATTCATTTTCTTTTCGGCTTAGTCCAGGGGTGTCCAAACTCGGTCGTGGAGGGCCGGTATCCTGCATAGTTTAGCTCCAACTTGCCTCAAGAAGACACCTGCCTGGAAGTTTTTAGTATATCTAGATAGAGCTTGATTAGCTGGTTGAGGTGTTTAATTGTGGTTGAAGCAAAAATCTGCAGGACACCACCCTGCAGGACTATTTTGGGCACCCCTGGCTTAGTCCCTCTATTATTCAGGGGTCACCACAGCAGAATGAACCGCCAACTTATCCAGCATATGTTTTACACAGCGGATGCCCTTCCGGCCGCAACCCAACACTGGGAAACATTTGTTTTATTTAATGCGTAGATCTCAAACTTGATTCCTGGAGGGCCGCAGCTCTGCACAGTTTTGCTCCAACCCTATCAAACACAGCTGATCCAAATAATCAAGGTGTTCAAAAAAAGCCATGAACACCGTTACTATTTGAATCAGCTGTGTTTTATCAGTGTTGGAGCAAAACTGTGCAGAGCTGCGGCCCTCCAGGAATCCAGTTTGAGACCTATGATTTAATGTATTAATTTAAAGTAAAAACGAGCTAATAAAAACAAATTTATGTATTCAAAAAAATAAATATATGAGTGGGAAAAACTATTTTTCCATTTGTTACTTTTTTCTCAGGAGGTGTAACATGATGCCCAATATAAAAAAATAGCTAATTTTTGCAGCCATGATGAATTACGAACGGCGCAGTAAACAGTACTCAAATGACTTTATTCATCATAATGTGATTTTGCAATAAAAACATAAAAAGTAACATCTTTTGCCCTTATTACAACTTGCATCGAATGACCACATGGTGGCACTGTATGCCAAGTTTAACACGTCATACTAAAGGTAACTCCTCTGTTCAGACCGCGGAAGGTTACCAGAACATACGTACAAAACCCAAACCTCCCCGAAAACCACGGATAAATACAGCAAGTCCTTCCGCGCTCACGAACACAAATAAAACCACCACTGACTGACAAAACACAGCTCTCTGCACCTGCAAGCCAAGTGTAAATATGATGCAGTATTTACCGTCGATTAAATGAAAGAATGAATCCTCCAGCTCTTGTAGGCAAGACTCACACCGTGTACAAAATTATTTGCCCCTCTGTTAGTGTTACTTTGCCGCGTTACTGCTTAAACTAGCTGCTCTTAGCAAATTAACCAAATAACAAGTGCTCAGAAACACCGTTGAGGGAAATAATCATGAAAAAAACGGACCATTTGTCATCATCTACTCAATTTTCACTTGTTCCAAACCTGTTTGAGTTTGTTTCACAAAGGATATATTTTGAAGAATGTTGGAAAACTGGTAGCCATTGACTTCCATAGTATTTTTTCCCTTTCCCAGGTCTCAAACCTGTGTTCCTGGAATTTCTGGATGGCCGCAGATCTGCACAGTTTTGCTCCAACCCTAATCAAACACAGCTAATGCAACTAATAGAGATGTTCAAGACTCTTTTGAACACCTCGATTATTTGGATCAGCTGTGTTTGATTAGGTTTGGAGCAAAACTGAGGCCCTCCAATAATTCAGGTTGAATTCTATGCTTATTATGGATGTCAATTGCTAACATTTTACAAGATTCTTCAAGATATGTTCTTGAAAAAGACCTTAAAAGTTTGGAACTACTTGACAGTTGAGTAAATGTTTATTTCTGAGTGAACTTTCCCAATTAGACCAGCAAGCTTGATTCAAATCAAACACCTTATAACTATTAAATTGTTTGTTTCACAGATTTGCAGTCCTCCTTTTGTAGTGAATGTGTATAACGAGGCTACAACTTAACAGATGCTTGATGCAGAAATTCAACTTTAACGTTACAGCTTTGGAGAAAAAAAAACACTTGAAAATTCTCAGCCTCCCTTGATTTATTTTTGACATTTCATCCAAATATTAAATAAATAAAATCTAATTTAGAGCATTTGTTTTTATGTTGTTTAAATGAAATGACAACTAGTTAAAGCAAAAAATGTGGCATGTTTTTATATCCAGGATGTTTATATTCGTTTTTAAACAAAAAAAGTATCAATGCTTTAACTTCAGAACTATTAAGAGATCAATATTTCGTGGAATAGCCCAATAAAGCATTTGCTATTCTGACAATATGCCATTTTCTGGAAGAAACATGCTCTAAATCTGTTTCTCAACCATGTTCCTGGTGGACCACCAACACTGCACGTTTTAGATGCCTCCTTTGTCTGTCATACCCATTACAACTCTTACAGTCTCTGCTAATGAGCAGATATAAATCAGGTGTGTTTAGTTAAGGAGACCTGAAAAAAGTGCAGAGCTGGTGGTGCTACACGAACATGGTTGAGAAACACTGATCTAAACGACATAATTTTATTCTGGAGAAATTTTATCACACCTTTAACAGAACGAAACAAATATTACCATTTTAATACCTAATAAATCAAGAGAAACTGAGAACTGTCAACTAGTCTCTTCATCTTTTTCATGCCTGTACAAACACACCCTGCCATGAGTTGGGCTGAAGTAACAGTTTCAAGTTCTCAAGGTCATGTTTACAGTCATTTATGATATAATGTGCTGATACAGAGAAAAAATAACATCTAAAAAATAAAAATAAAAAAAAAACCTGGCAATTCTTGACACAAAAGAAATTAATATATTGCATGTAAGTATTGTATAAAATTCTTTAAAATACAGTTTAGAGAATTAAGTACTTGAGTCAACAAAGCCAAAAGTGCAGAGGTACATAAATAAAAAATAACCCCCTTAAATAATATTTAAAAAAAAAATGTGTGTGTGTGCTCAGTGGGGCGTCTTTTCAGAGCTGCCATTCAAGTTCGCCCAACTCCACCCTCTAAGCCTCAAGCCCCGCCCCTTTAGATGACAGGCCGACCTGAATCACCATCCGGTCATAGGTTAAAGTTCAGAAACCAAGAGCCGGCCAGGAGTTCAGAGTTCACCAACACAACACTCAATCATTCTACCAATGAAAAACCACACACCAGCACAAACCTTTTTGTTTGCTAGGATTCAGACGAATCGTTTGGAGATTGAACACTCGCTCCCAGACTGCGGGCAGGGTGAAGTTAAGGGCATGTGGTCTGCAGCTCAGGCCACGGAGCCTCTTAAAGCTATTAGCATACGAATGGACAGACAGGGCGCAGAGGTGAAGCCGAGTGACGCCGCTTCGAGAGAAAGAGAGTCAGAAGCACAGTGAATCTACAGACCGCCGAGAAGAAAGAGCTCGCCTTCTCCTTTTCTTTCACCTCTCCTGCTTAGCCGAACCAGATATGATGACAGAAAACACAGAGATCAACACGTTTTTTCCAAATACTTTCACAAGCTGCACTAGCAATGCACGACATTTAAGTTCTAAGGCCCGTTTGGCAAACACATAAAATGAGGATTGATACATAACTGGCGAACAAACCGGGGGAAACGTCCCTCGCGTACAGAAAGTGGGAGTGAAAGATAACACTGCTGTAGTTCCTAAGAGCACGAATGAGATGAAGTGTGAAAAAGGCACTAAGACTAGCCCTAGAGGATAAAAAGCGATACATTCATGGCGTGCGGGGCTTCCTTTTTTTTCTTTTCAGATCACAATCAATCAAAAATACCTTGAAAAAACCTTGGTAGAAAAATAAAATATAAAAGTCGCAACCCTTGATGCATCAGTGCGTTATGGCTACAGAGAGACGCTTTTGTTTTCCGGCTGATTCAAAGACGCAGTTCTGGCCCCGTTACGAAGAGAACAGGATGTTGAGGAGGAGAGAGAGTTTAAGTGTTGTAGTGTTGGTTTGCAGTCCAGACCTCACATAGCCGTACGTCCTCCTCAAAATACTGTCGATTTCACTCCTTTTCATTTACAGGAAAAAAAGGGCAGCCTGGTTGGGACGTCCTGTCATGTGGTGGTGGCCTCCAGGTAGCTCTGTAGTTTTCGGACGGTCGACTCGTCCAGTGAGAAAAGGTCAAAGTCAAAAGTTGTGTTGGTGACGTTGAAGTGGCCGGTCTCTTCGATGAGGTTGACGATCTGCAGGCGAGAGACATTTGTTTTAGAGCGTTTACTCAAACACAAAAGCTATTTTCATCTGTACGCAAAACACCCACCTGCTGAAGAACGTTACGCTCTCGTAAAGCCATTAGCCTGCGATGAAGCTCTACCAGCTCGTCTGTGTACGCCTGAAACCAGATGAGAGAAACATGTCAGAAACACAGGTTATACAGACACGTACAAAACAGTGTCAACTACAACTGTAAAAATCACTTGTTTTTAGAAACTTGATGAAAAACAGCTTTATATGCTACTAATTGTGTGATGTTATGCTTTGTGCATCTACAAACATTTCAAACATTTTGAGATTCCATAAAATTCAACCATTATTATTATTATTGATTATATAACAAGTATTAAAAAAGTAAATCAAACTAAAATGACTAACATTTTCCCTCAATATTTGTTTGATTTAGCGTAAACTTAACAATATGCTAACGGAAAAATTACTGAAACCAAAAGTTATCCCTTAAAGCCAATTTATACTTCAGCGTCAAGTCCACATGATTGGTCAAGTGTAGCCTTCGCACTTCTCCATACCAATCACTGTATACTGACAAACATCTGTCGAAAAATTGCAGAGCACAAGATCTGTGATTGGTCGGCTTGTCAGTGATGACAGGTGTGTGCGCGACTGAGGGGAATGAGAGCGGAGCGAGTCATAAATAAATGTCTAATATCAGATGGCCACAATTTTTTATAAATGGTTCAAATATTGGTTGCTATGATACAGCGAGTCCAGAGACTGTTGTGGACACCATGATTTTATAAGAAATCTTCTTTAATGTGTGATATGATTAAAAAGTGGTCATAAACTAATATTTTCTCAATTCAAACGAGTAGTTGAGGAGCGAGGAGTTGATAAATGGTTAAACTATTAGTGTCTGTGATGCAGCAAGTCCAGAGACACTATTGTGGACACCATGATTTTATAAGAAATCTTCTTTAATGTGTGATATGACTAAAAAGTGGTCATAAATATATTCTCAATTCAAATGAGTAGCAGCTTGGACCCAGAAAGAGTATTCCATACCTCACGACTCAACAAGCAGATAGGAGCTTTAGATGGATACTTTTGTGTTTACTTTATTATTAAAGCTGTTAAAAGTTCGACAGTTGTTGTGAGTATCCGTTCATAATCTGACGTCACCCAAAGCAGCTTTCGGGTCCAAGCACTCTATTAGACTGTATGGAAGGCTCAACAAATAATAATAATAATAAATGTTTACAAAGAAATGTAATACTTTTAAAAATCTCGATCATGAATAAATGCCTGAAATCAGATGCCAAGAAAGTGATAAATGATTCAAATATTGGTGTCTGTAATGCAGCAAGTCCAGAGACTGTTGTGGACACCATGATTATAAAATACATCCACTTTAATGTGTGATATGACTAAAAAGTGGTCATAAATATTTTCTTCACTTCAAATGAGTCTCCAAAATTCTGTCTCCAAGCGATCTATCAAACCGTACAGAAGGCTCAACAAATGGTAAACATTTACAAAGCGATGTAATAAATCAAAAAATCCTGATCATGAATAAATGCCTAATATCAGATAGCCAGAATTTTTTATAAATGATTCAAATATTGGTGTCTGTGATGCAGCAAGTCCAGACACTGTTGTGGACACCATGATTATTATATATGAAATCCACTTTAATGTGTGATATGACTAAAAAGTGGTCATAAACTAATATTTTCTCAAATCAAGTGAGAAGCAGCTTGGACCCAGAGACGGTATTCCATATGTTATGACTTAACAAGTGGATAGAAGCTAAAGATGGATACTTTTGTGTTTATTTTATTGTGAAACATTTGACAGTTTCCGCCTTTTTCTGGCTTGAAAAAAGTGCGAGATGGTGCATAAAGCTTACAATAACAGAGTACACTCAAAACACCAGCAAACTTTACACAGAGGGACATAAAAACCCCACTGCCTGCTAGCATTTCAGAAGTGTTAAAGGCAGAGCAACACAGACAGAAGCAGAAGTATAAATGCTCACAGCGTCTGCTACATGCAAGGTATTCACTGTTGAATACTGCAATTACGCAATGCAAATCATTAGTCTTTAGGAGGGCACCTAAGCAGGCAGCACACAGCAAAAAAGTTTGGAACAGACTTTCAGTTAGGTTGAGTAGAATAATCAGAAATATTTAATGGATGTGAGAGGTGGAAAAATAAAAGGTTGATTTACCCTTCCTACCTTGTCGTATCCCTTCTTCAGCACCTTCTCTTGACGTAAACAAGGATCTGGACTCTTTCTGCCTGACACCTGTATGACAGATAGAGAAATAAGAATGGAGAAGAAAAGAAACAAGATGGAAAAATGAATAAGAATCAAAAAGGACGGTTTAAAGGAGGAGTAATCAAGAGACTAATATACAGCAGTGTTCTTCCAGTTATAGTGGAGTGGTGCCAGAACTGTTGCTGAATCCCGGTTCAACAGCATTTCACATTCACAGGATCAAAAGCTGCACGTCACCACCTCATTTCAACACCGCACACAGCGTAATCCAAGAACTAATGCCAATCGTCCATCAAGTGTGAGTGTGTGCTGCGAATTGAATGATCGGCATGACTGAATGAATAAACACACCGGTTGGATGACTGTCAAGGTTTAACTAGAAGCTGCGACACTCACAGGCTACATTTACACCAGCGCATTTTCATTTGAACACTTCTGCTATGGTTTCATCTAGCACTCACAGTACTCCAGGAGTTTTCAACGCTCAAAAAAGAGACTTAGTTTTATTTAGAAAACTCTGCAGAGATGCGTTTCAGACCAACCAAGAGAGAGAGAGAGAGAGAGAGAGTAAACCATTACAGTTTCAAATGATGCCTTACATGCATAAAGTGCCTTCACTGGAATTCAGTGATTGGAGTTTATGATTTTAAAACTAGAATTTTTTTTTTACAAAAACACATTTATCCGCTTCATAACACGTGTTAACCACCTGGTGGCATGTGGGTTATTTTAACAACGAATTTATGCGCTTTTGGAAGCTTCGAAATAAAATCCATTATCAAACACCACAGCCAGGATAAAATTTGAAACTACTCCGATTGTGATTGTCATATACATAGAGGATGGCTTGAGGGTGAGTAAATTATGGGGTAATTTTCATTTTTTGGTGAATTATTGCTTTAACAGTTTCAAGTTACAACAGGTTTACTCACTTTTTTGTTAAGTCATCTAGTCACTTTTAAGGCATCAGGTTTATTAACTTTTTTCAAGTAACTAATTGCATTTTACAGCACGTTTGAGAGTTATATATAGCAAATACATACAAATATTTTTAGCTTATGGCATTCCTTTTTTGGTTATATAGTGTATGTTTTCTTAAGCATAGTGGAAATGCCAGTATGGACAAGGATTGTTAATATTTTTAAAAATTATGTGGTAAAACAGGGTATATACAAAAATCAGAGAGTGAATTCAATACATTTTAAGACCTTTTTTGACACTTTTTTCATGCATTTTAAGATTTTAAATCCTTGTAACATTGGCTACATTTTAACTTATGGTATATTTACTAAATTCTGATTGTAAGAAACTAGTCCTAAACTAGAACATTATATAGAAAAATGTTCCTCTGGTTACTGTAGTAAACAAAGCAGTGTGATGTCAAATCTAGCAGGATTTTATCGACTTCATAAATGACACAGCATCCCAGTATTCAGAGATTAAATTTAGCCAAACTTTAGCAAATAACTATAAATTGTATAATCAAATATTATGCTAAATATAATACCGTGTAAAATAGCATTTCTAATAATTTTAAAAGGCCTTAAATTACTCTAAATTGATTCATTAACTTTTATTCCTTTTTAAGATACCCTGTAAAAAGAAAAGCTGCTAGTGTAAAATCAGCCAGAGTCTTCAGTGTGAGTTCACCTTGTTGTTGGTGGAGCTGTGTTTTGGCAGCTGAGGTGGAGCGTCTCGACTAGGCCGCTGTGGCCCGTCACTGCAGTCGCTCTCACTGTCCACACTCAGCCTGTAAGGAATTATCAAACAGTTAAACTTTCAAGAGAAAGTTAAAGGATTAAACAACCAAAAATAAAGACATTTCAGTCATGCACTCATTAGTGTGTTTTCAATTAAAACTGTAGATTTTAACTGGTGACTCTCTAGCAGTTAATAAAGAAAACAAATAAATATTAGAGGGTTTCTGCAGGTTTCACCAAGTCAAATTTAAGAATTTTTAAGAGCATTATGAACGAAATTTCAGACATACGCAGGGCAAAACACTAAGGGGTTTTTTAATGGCCAGTGGGAAAGATTTTACTTGTCCCGTTAAAATTCAAAGGTAGTTATTTCTTACATAATTTAAATAATGTGTAACAAGGAAATTCTAGTCAAATACAGTGAGGGAAATAAGTATTCAACATGTCACCATTTTTCTCAGAAAACGTATTTCTACAGGTGCTGTTGAATTGAAATTTTCACCAGATGTTGATAACAACCAAAGAAATACACATGTGACAAGAAAACTAATTTAATTAGTTTACAAATGAAGTTATGTGTAATGAAATAAAATGACACAAGAATAAAGTATTGAACACATGAAGAAAGGGATGTGTAGAAAGGCAGTCAAAGCCCAGACAGCAGCTGAAATTTCTCAGAAGTTATTCAGCAAACGTCTGCCCTTCGTCATTGTAAATAAATATCAGCTGCTTTAGTCCAACATCTACATTAGCAGGATGATGGAGATGAAACCAAGAGTGTACATTTCAGTAATACAATGATCCAAAACACAGCCAAGGAAACTCTCAGATGCTTTCAAAAAAAGAAAATCAAGCTGCAGAATGGCCGAGCCAACCACCTGACTTAAATCCGATAGAGAATACAAAATAAAGATCAGATTTGATAGACGAACCATCAAGATTTTTACACTCTGTTGAAGTCTGTGAAAAATAAATAAATAAACACCTGAGCATTCTCCATATGAGAGGTGTCTTTGAGGTCATTTTACAACACATAACTTAATTTGTAAACTAATTAGATTTGTTTTCTTTGCATGGATTTCTTTGCTTATTACCAACATTTGGTTGTTACCAACATTTGGTTAACAGCACCTTTGGAAATATGTTTTCTGAGAAAAATGGTGACGTGTTGAATATTTATTTCCCTCACTGTACAAATCCTTTCAGCATTACTTTTCTTTAAAAAAGTTTTAAAAACAATAATAAACAAAATTTATGCACAAACGTGTGTCCAGGTCAGAGTCCTCACCAGGTAGTTATAAATACATGGAGAACTTTTAAACAAAATGTTTTTGTAAGGAAGATAATTTAGCCATGTTGGTAAATAGAGTTATTATTGGTAATTTTTTTTCAGATGGATTGTTGGTTGTACTGATTCAGTAGCTTTATGTCAGCAAAGGAAAATTAAGACCTGTTAAAAATGATTTAAGACCTACAACACCATATTTCAGAGAATTTAAAACCTTAAGGCCCAAAATTTTGTTTCTAAAATTTAAGACCATGTGAACACCCTGTATTATAGCAAGAGCAACTTCTTTCTGTTCATGAATATGAAGTCACAGCAGGGATTGATCAAGTTTTTTTTTGCTGCATACAATTTAATCTGAACCAATGAACCAACTCATCTGAATGAATGATGATGGCAAACAATAAGCGCCGACAAGAAAATCCAATTGTACCAATCATCTCACACTCACAGCCTCGCAAAAGCAAAGCAGCTCAGCGACACTTGAGTCAGATGAAGAATGGAAAGAGGCGCATGAAGTCAAGTGTTTACTCTGCGCAAACAAATCCCTTCTCCGCCTCCGCTAACATTGATTACAGGGACTTAAAGCATCTGAACGAGCTGCTTAAACAAACATTGCGAATGACCTGGAGTCTCGACTGGGCAGGTTGTTCTTGACTGGCGTCTCTTCGTCTGAGCTGCTGTCGTCATCGTCAGACTCCTCCGACTGCAGGTCCTCCAACATCGATTGCAGCGGCCCTAAAAATAAAATCTAGTTTTTAAAATGTATATTTTGAACTCCTGCCTTGCGGTAATGGATAAAACAAGTATAGTGGGGAAATGCATGTCTGGATGTGTGTGTTATCAGGCCACTCCTTGCAGTGAGAGAGTCATCTTTACCTTGGCCTTGTTTCTGCTCAGGTTCAAAGTCTGAATCGGAGCTGGACTCTGAGCTAGAGCTGGAGTTAGATGGGCTGGAAGGTGCCGACTGCTGTGAGAGAGGAAACAAGAGGCATTTTATCTATTATTGACCACCAGATTAGGTTTCAAGTGAGAAGTAAATAAATCAATTTTTGGGAAATACAAAAATAAGACATGAAACACCAAAATACAAACTTTTTTCAAAAGTCAACAGCCCCTTGATTTATTTTACATGAATAAAAAATACAAAAAGTTAAAAAAATGGAAAAAAAGGAACAAAAATGGAAAAAAACTTGCCAATCCCTTATATGTGTATATGTATTTCTGTATATATACAGTACTGTGCGAAATTTTTAGGCCACCATTAGATTTGTTCTTTTAATGATAGTTTAATGGCCATATATAATTATTTCCATATATAATTTTATTTTAAATACATGCATACATAATTAAAAAGATAATATATATATATATATATATATATATATATATATATATATATATATATATATATATATATATATATATATATATATATATATATATAATAAACTATTGTAAATAAAACTACATTAAAATAAAAGAAACATTTTATTAACATCTAGCATGTATTGTTTTATTATGAAAAAACTATGAAATTAACACTTAATTTAAATAAGCACACAATGAAACATTCTGCACAGTTTCAATATAGAAAATATTAATTTATTTAACTGCAAAAATGATAGACAAGCGGACATATGGACAGACGAACAGACGGATGGACGGGCAGACAGACAGAGAGAGACAGGCAGGCAGACAGAGATAAATAGAGACAGACGGATAGATGGACGAACGAACAGACAGAAAGACAGACAGATAGATGGACAGACTGATGAACCGACAGACAGACGGACACACATACAGACAGGCAGATGGACAGAAAGACAGACAGACAGACAGACAGACAGACAGACAGACAGACAGACAGACAGACAGACGAACAGACAGACAGACAGACAGACGGACACACATACGAACAAGCAGATAGATGGACAGGCGGACATACAGAAAGACGGACATACAGAAAAACAGACAGATGCAAAGACAGACAGACAGAAAGATACAGAGACAGACAAATAGATACAGACAGACAGACATACGGAAAGATGGACAGGCAGACACATTCGGACGAATGGACAGACAGACGGACGGACATACAGAAAGACATACGAACGGACAGACAGACGAACGAACAGACAGACAGATGGACAGACAGACGAACAGACAGACGGACAGACAGACTGACAGACGGACGGACAGACAGACAGACAGACAGACAGACAGACAGACAGAAGGACAGAAAGACAGACACAGAGAGATAGACAGACACAGACAGACCTCACTTTAAACTCTAAAAATGACAGAACAAACAAGTCTATGAATAATAAATAATAAGTCAAACCTCAGATTTGGACGAGGCCTCATCATCAGAGTTGGAATCGTCTGATTCTGGAGGCTTCTTGGTCTCCTTGACCTCCTGTGCCTCTGACTTCCCCTTGGCCCAGCGGCCCTTCTCCTTCGAGGTCTTCTTTTCCGCATATCCTGAGGAGGTGTTGGAGGAAGACGCGGTGCGAGGGGAGGCGCCAGTGAAGCCCCCACTGCCAGAGCCCTTCGACCCCTCTGAACTCCCCTTTTTTGGCTTTTTCGCACTCGGTTTGGGAGACTCTGCATTAGAGGGTCGTTTGCTGGGTGCTTTTCCATCGGCTGCTCCTCCTCCTCCTCCTCCACCCGCCACTCCTGCACCTCCTCCTTTAGGAGACATGCTTTCCATTTTGGACTCCTTCAGCGTGAGTTTGGGCTCCTTGAAAGCAGCTTTGGGCAGGACTTTGTTGTCATCTTTCACTTTGATTTCAGTTTTCTTGGAAGACGAGGATGAGGATGATGAAGGGTCGCGGCTGGTTTTGCTGCTCCCGTCCCGCTCAGAATCTCCTTTAGATGTAGCTTTGCTCTCAGAGTCTTTTCGCGGCCGCTCTCGATGCTCCTTGGCCATTTTGTGAGATTTGGACACTTTGCTGCCTTCTTTACTGGGCTCCTGGTGGAAGAAGGAAAAAAATTGATTCTGGTCAGAACTTTTTCTTTTTACATACACTACTGGTCAAAAGTTTGGGGTGTTTTTTGTTTTTTTTTAAATAAAAAATGTAAAAGTGCGTTGTGTGTTGTGTTCTATCTTTGAGTGACATATCTTTTAAATTGAAACATTTTATTTCAGTTGGCTTTTTTGTAGCTCAACAATTATCAAAAACAAAAGGTTGCATCAAATAAATGACGATCTCTGTTAAAGGCATTCACCCCAAACTTCATACCATTCTAAATCTCTTCACAGAGTGGATAGCAGGTCCTACTTTGGGCATCTCTGCTTCAGATCAAAGTATATAAAATTACCACAGAAATACTGATGAACAAAGTAAATAGGAATGCACCAACATTTTCGTCCAAAAAAGCAGGATTTTTTTCTCGTTTCAGCAGGTACACACATATATATATATATATATATATATATATATATATATATATATATATATACATATATATACATATATATATATATATATATATATATATATATATATATATATATATATATATATATATATATATATATATATATATATATATACATATATATATATATATATACATATATATACATATATATATATATATATATATACATATATATATATATATACATATATATACATATATATATATATATATATATATATACATATATATATATATATATACATATATATATATATATATACATATACATATATATATATATATACATATATATATATATATATATATATATATATATACATATATATATATATATATATATATATACACATATATATATATACATATATATATATACATATATATATATACATATATATATATACATATATATATATACATATATATATATATATATATATATATATATATATATATATATATATATATATATATATATATATATATACATATATATATATATATACATATATATATATATACATACATATATACATATATACATACATACATACATACATACATACATACATACATACATACATACATACATACATACATACATACATACATACATACATACATACATACATACATACATACATACACATATATATATATATATACATATATATAGCTTGCAAAATTGGAAAATGCCATTTTGAACATTCCAAATATTCATATTGTAATCATCAAGTCGCACATCATCAACATCTGTCAACCATTTCCCACCGTACACACTGTCAAACACAATTAAACAACAGATCCCCAATTAGAACAAAATACATCGTTTGACACCTCTAATAATAAAATCATCACAAAAGACCATTAAAGCATGTCTAAACTGTGATCATATCCCCCGTCTGTGACCTTCACGCAAAGGTCATGCGCTGTATTAATGAGGCTGTGCTGAGATCTGGACTGTTAAGGATAATGGGGAAGCTGGAAGACGTCCAGCTCTGGATGATCACAGTAAATCAGCAGCAGCAGCCTGACCCTCTTTTGCCACACTAATGAAAGAGGCCGCACAGTGACCCATACAAAGAGCCAGCGCTCTCAGATGATAAAGCCAAGGTCATTTCATAGAGTAATGACACATGTCTTACATAATGGACACTTCATTCCTACTGAAACGATCTAATCTGCTGCTCAGAAGTAAACAAAAGGAGGAAAACAGAGGGAGATCTGATTCCTTAATATCCAGGCAGGTACAGAATCTGTTATTTATTGCAAGTAAAAAAACTTTTCAACCTACATGGTCTTGACCAGGTCACCTCATGATGGATGAAGACCATGTAGGTTGAAACGCTGTCATATTAAACCTGTTTTTTGAGAGCTAAAGTGGCAGTGTCCCGATTTTGTACTTTTTCATTGGCTATACCGAGCACCTGCCTTCAAGAATCTCCTAAATGTGCGCACACTGATGTTTTCCTTGCATTATATTATACTATGTCACGTTTTAGAAGTTTGTTGTTTTTGAAGGTGTTTTACGTTTAATAAGAGTGCATTTCTTAGAAAAACAAAACAAAAAACAGAAACAAAAAATGTATTGAAACAGTAATTCTTTTAAATATTATTATAATTCAAAATATCTTTTTATTATATTTTATAATTAACTTAATTATATTTTCAATAAATGTTTTTCTGTGATAAATTGTTTTATTCAATAATCCATCAGAAACCATTTATGCTGATTTGGTCCTCAAGAGTGTTTGTTTCTGCTGTTGTCAATGGTAGAACTGTGTTTTTTAAATGCCTGCAGCACTAAGCGGGCAAGGCACATACTCTTCTTGTCTTACGGCACCAGGCACTTTGTTAGAAACGCTTTATGTTTTATATGTTTGTTTCGATGCTTGTTTATTTAACTCCTATTTTCATTGATAGTACTTCATTTTTGCATTGACATTTAATATCTCTAGTTCAAATACATTATGAACAGCAGCTGCGCTAATTATTTTCTTTGTTCTCTATTTCCACCTGGGTATGCCCACCCTGAGGCCTCTAGAGATTGTGCAGTGCCACTTGATGAAATCCAAGACTTGTGAAGAGACGATGCCAACCTTCGAAGACTTCTAGGACAACACATAAACCTAATACACTTCATTGAACATTTACATATAGATCTCACCTACAGTTGAAGTCAGAATTATTAGCCCCCCTTTGAATTTTTTTTTCTTTTTTTAAATATTTCCCAAATGATGTTCAACAGAGCAAGGAAATTTTCACAGTATGTCTGATCATATTTATTCTTCTGGAGAAAGTCTTATTTGTTTTACTTCGGCTAGAATAAAAGCATTTTTAAAAATTTTTATGAACCATTTTAAGTTCATTTTTTTATTATTTCGATTTCTACAGAATAAACATAATTATATAAGAACGTGCCTAATTACCCTATCCTGTCTAGTTAACCTAATTAGCCTAGTTAAGCCTTTAAATGTCATTTTAAGCTGTATAGAAGTGTCTTGAAAAATATCTAGTAAAACATTATATACTGTCATCATGGTAAAGATTAAATAAATCAGTTATTAGAAATGAGTTTTTAAAACTGTTATGTTTAGAAATGTGTTGAAAAAATCTTCTCTCCGTTAAACAGAAATTGGGGAAAAAATAAACGGGGCTAATAATTCTGATTCAACTGTATATACTGTATAACTGCAGGTAAACTGTTTATATACCATACCCTTAACTTTTCCGAATTAGATTTTAAATGCTATAATGTACACCTTTCGTAGTTTATGGTCAGTGCTAATTGCTCTGAGTTTTTTCAGCCATTAGACAGTGAAGGAGGGGCGGAATAATAGCACACAATTGTCAACAAATAATAAAGATTTCAACTTGTAACATCAGGATATACTCTGAATCTTTGCAACTGAAAAAAAAAAAAAAAAAAAAAACTACGTTGCAAAAAGTGCTTACAGCTGAGTGCTCGCGTTTCTGCAACCCAAAAACGATTCGATGGACACACAGCTTCAAACTTATTTTTAGCACTAAAATTAAACAAAAAAAGCTTCAGGGGTAATTAATTTGTCAATGTTCTTTGGATAAGGGATTTATAAAGATAAACAAAAAATCATAAGACAAAAGCACCAGAGAAGTGAACATTTTTTAATTTGTCGCGCTTTTCCGGGGCTGGGTTGTGACTTTCCTCCAACCTTTTCCTGTGAAGCACCTTGGCCACGGACTTGGAGGTGCTGATTCTCATCCCAGCCGCGACACAAGGTTTTATTATCTTTGTTAATAACGGCGTTTAAATTTTTCACTAACTTCTCGAGTGCCTTGGACTTATGATTTGTTGTTTATATTTTTATGACTGTTACAAATAATAAAGCTGCCTAGTTCTTCGTAGAAAGCATCATATATTTTTTTCATTTGATGAACAGAGTTCAGAAAAATGGCTTTATTTAAAATATAAATATTCTGTAAGATTTGTCTGCTGAACAAAAAAGTTATTTTCCTTTTTTTTTTCTTTCAAAAAGAGGACACTGAATGTTTGAATAGTAACATAATTTAGTTATATTGTCTTCATTTTACATCAAAATATTTTTTCTATTTAAAAACCTAAACAAATGCCAATTTTCTTGGAGACCTTAGTATTTTGCACCCCGATGCATTAAAAGAACATAATTTATGGTAAAGTCTAGATAGGATACACGGCCGGCCGGAAGTGCGATATGCACATTAATATAGCAGCATTTTTTATGACACTGTACAACAACAATTAATATTTTTAGAGTACTATGACGATTGGTTTTAGGGTTAGGGTGGGGGTAGACATAAAACAAAAATACAATTTATTGGGTAATTTAATAGATAACATGAATAATACTCGCTACAAATACTGTTTTTACCTTACTGTGATGGCTGGGTTTTGGGTCAGGGTGCGGGTAGACATTAGTAACATACAATAAATCAGAAATTTTATAAATAATTAAATTATTCTCGTTAACTTCCGGCCGCAACCATGTCCGATCTAGCAACAACCATCATTTAGTCAGAGGCTTATTTCTCTTTTACTCACCTTTGATCCCTGTGAGGTCTTGCTCTTCTTCGGGTCTGAAAAGGCAGAGAGTGGAATGGTTGGAAGCATAGGGTAATCTGGGCTGGGTCTTGGGACCACCTCTGCTCCCTCTGGGACCACGATGAGCTGATAAATACAGAATAAATGCAGGATTACATTCACCCAAAAAATGTGTACAATTTGTTTTAAAATTAGCAACAAAACGTTCTTGATCTGAGGAATAGTAATGTAAGCTCTCACCCCTCCTGCTTTGACAAGCTTTCGACGGAAGTCACGCGTAGGGTTGTTGAAGGTGAGTTTCTCGCAGCGCAGGTGATTGACAGGTGGGTTCCCCTCCAGGTTGAGGAACAGGTCGTAATTGAAGCACACCTTCTTTGGTTCCTCCTGTGTCAATCGCAGTATTCAGGGATTCCATTAATTCTTTGCACATCAATGAACAGCTCAATGACATGATGCTTTGTAATGTTTTCCTTCAATATGTAATGAGAGTTCGTCTTTGAATTTATTGCCATATCAGCTTTATTGCCTATTGAATGTTAAACATTTAACAGCCTATTATCATGAATACAATATAATAAAGATGATTCGATGATCATTAATAAAATTATTGGCATGCTTCATTTAAAAAACAAAGCAGCTATCCTGAATAAATCATTTAATCATATGATATAGTTCAATGACTTGCTAGAGAGTCAGTAAGAGAGTCAATGCAGATTTGAATGATTTCATGAAACTCAAACAGACACTCTTATCAGGAATAAGGTTACATTATTGACTTGACATCATGATGTTTTAATGGACACCTCTGAAGCTTTTGGAACTGTTTGAACAGAACTGTGTGTAGGTATAGTGTGCCCACATTCAATATAAAACAGCAGGAGTCCCATTTTGTGGACGTTAAATCTGGTTTATTTTTGTGCAGTAGCATAATGGTATATAGTGGTGTATATTAACTTGTATCCTGTCATACTTGCCTCAACTAGACGTCGCATTTGTGGGACGCATCGTTTCAGAAAGGCTTGAATAAACTCCACAACAAATACATCTAATAACCTTATTTGGTATTTTGACTCTGAACTGATTAGCTTGTTCATTTACTTCATTGCTGTCTCTGTCACTGACTGCTGTTTATGTGATGCAGCAAGAGAAACAGACACACACGCTGGGCGGGGAGAACCAGCTTATGTGCATTTAAAGGCACAGGCAACAAAACAGCTACAATATAATTTTACTCCAAAATTTACATATTCGGCAGGGTATAATAAATAATCTTATTGATATTTTGAGCTGAAACTTTACAGACACATTCTGGAGACACCAAAGACTTCTTACATTTTGTAAAAGAGGTAAAATAGAAGTCCTTTTATGATTGGTCATTCGGCTTTAACTTATAGTCTGCCAGAAATGATCTGTCTAACAGAGAACTACAGCTAGAGACCTGCATAAAACACATCAATCCAAGTCCAGACTTATGCCTGCAAACATCTGCATGATGATTTAAAATATTATGCAAAGAAGCAGAGACTTCGGTCTATTGTTGTTATTTATCGTGTTTTGAAACGTGGTTAAGATTTAACACTCTTCTAAAGCTCTTGATGATCTGCCCATTCCCAAATTAGCTATTTTGTATTTTATAAAAAAACAGCTTTCTAAATCTTTGATAATACGCCATAAGCTAAGTGCTAAGGCTACACCTGAAGAAGCACTTCATTGAATGGGGGGAGGGGGGGGGGGGCGTTTTCAGCTTGTGCAGTAAGCAGACGCAGATGAAGTGCGAGTGATTTACATGTGAAGGCAATGCGATGATGCGATTAAACATCTTGTGTCGTGTTTTGTGCGTTTGACGAGCTTCAGACTGCGAAAGAAAGTTGGAGCAAATATCTAACAAACGGTGCAATGGAACAGATGGAGATTGGTTCATGGATGATGGCCGCTGGACGTGACTGAATTGAAGGACATTATTTGTGCTTTGGGCTGGTATTATGATGTGCATCAAATCGATAAATTATTATGTTTAACTCTTTCCCTGTAGTTAATGAGAGAAAACGATTCTCTGTTTTAGGTGTATTACAGTAGGGGAAGCCCTAACGCATGTCCTAAGTGATGTACATGATGTCAGATGCTACGGGGAGTAGGGGTGTCAAAATGAATTGTTTCTTCGGTGCACCGCGATGCAGACGCGGACAATTCGGTATCGGTTCAGTAATAATCATAACCGGTTATTATGTACTGACATCATTTATCTCATATGCGCTGTCGCGAGGGAGGAGAGCACGGAAATTTACAACACTACAGACGCCAACTACTTAAAAATTTCACTGTGTGTGTGTTTACTGGAAAGTCTTTCACTGGCATTTACAGCAGAAGCCCCTATTTTTCTGCGACTGAGGGAATGATAGTACTTCATTTCTCTCTCTCACTGTGGCCCATTTCACCTGCTGGCGTGACTTTTCCTCTCGGCTGCTGGCGTGACTTTTCCTCCCCTCTCTTTTCCTTTCGGCTGTATGCATTCCCGCGGCTGTACCTGTGCAGTGTCGCAGGACCCGACCAGATTTCTTGCGGCGCGGGAATAAATTTCCAAATAAAAGCGCGGGAGCGGTCGCAATATCGCTCCAGAGCGAGCGAGCAAGCGCGCGTGGCATGCGTGTGCGTGAGTGCGTGTTTGTTTGGTGCTGTCTATGTTTGTGTATGTGTGTGAATGAGAGACAGTGTAGTGCTGTGTGTCCGTGTGTGTGTGTGTGTTTATACACACAGCTTGTTATAGCCACCCCCCAAAATACAACACTGTGTATGGAAAGCATTGTCAATGCACCGTGATGCACCGAAACATCGAATTGAACCGAATCGATGGCATTATAATTGTATCCGAACCGAACCGTGAGACCAGTATAGGTTCACACCTCTACCGGGAAGTGAAATCTGAGAGAAAGAAAGATCGTGGATAAAAATAAGGGTTATACAACCTGCCTTTGGCTTAATCGCTACTGTTTTAGATATGTTTTAGCTCTTGTCTTGACTAGACCAAAATAAAGAAGCTTTATTTTTATGATTTCATTGTGTCAGATAGCACACCTAATATAGCAGGCTACCTAGTATGGTAAATAAGATAAATATATTTATTTTATATAATTCTTTATATATATATATATTTCCCAGTGATGTGTTGCGGCTGGAAGGGCATCCGCTGCGTAAAACATATGCTAGATAAGTTGGTGGTTCATTCCGCTGTGGCAACCCCGGATTAATAAAGCGACTAAGCCGAAAAGAAAATGAATGAATGAATGAATTTATATATATATATATATATATATATATATATATATATATATATATATATATATATATATATATATATATATATATATATAAATAAATATAAATATATATATATATATATATATATATATATATATATATATATATATATATATATATATATTTTTTTTTTTTTTTATCGCAAAAGTGTCCGCAAATTTCGGGAAATAACCACCACAAATTAGTAATTTTTATCGAGAAAAAACATGAATAAATAAAAAATCATGAAAAACTAGGGGGTCTGAAATCCCTACGAGGATAAAACAAACTGTGTTAAAACGGTGTAATGAGCATGTTTCACACTATCAATGTGTTATTCTATTAAACAAAATAATGAATCATCAATTACTCGGCTTCCTTCCTTTTGTGGAAAATAAAGGAAAATATTTTGAAGAGTGTCTGTAAATAGTAGCTATTAAATTCCATAGTGTTTTTCATCTCTCAACATTCTTTAAAATATCTACTTTTGTGTTCAGAGACAAGAAACTGAAAAGTTTTGGAACCACATGAAAGTAAGAACATTATGAACCATCCTTTTAAAGCGAGTCAACAGGGGTGATTTTAGGAGTGCTCAGCCACAGGATCATTCAAGATTTAAGGGAAAAACCTCAGCAGGGATCAGAGTTACAAATCAAACGCACAGATGAATATTCTCCAGCTCAATCTGTTTATCTCTGTCGAAAACAACTCAAGAAAACAAGACTCTCTGAAAAGCGGGGATGTTTTCAGATCAGATATGGTTACGTATCACACGCCAGTGAGTCAGCGGGTGGGTTGGAAAAAGAGTGTAATTATTTTGCATTATTATGGCTCATAAGGCGAATCATGCTCCTCTGCTTACTTTACACTGACGGCTTCATGTCAGTGAGGGGAAGTTCACAAATGACAATACAGAGGAAGAGAAACTGATACTGATGAGTCACAGAGTGAGAGATATATGCGAATGAACGTGTGAAAACAAAAAACAAAAAAGACCAACTATAGAACAAGAGTCAACAGCAAGAGAAGTTGCAGGAAGAGGCTCACCTTGTTTTTGAAGTAGACCTCTATGGGCATGAGAAAGCCAGCATAACCCGACTCCTCAACCTTGTATTGGGGCTCTTTACACACTGCAGATAAATACAAAAAGAACTTTACTAAGGATCACAGAGTCTAAGAACGACATTTATCTACTTCAAATGCTAATGGGTGAAAGAACGGAGTATATAGAAGAATCAGAAAATGAAATTCAATACCTTTTAAGAGCTTTTTTAAGACTCTTTCCACACATTTTAAGACCTTATAACCACTTAAGGTTTAAACCGGAAACACTGGCAAGATTGTAACTTACAGCATATTTTACTAAATATTTATGTAAGAAACGAATTTAAAAATAAGACATTATTCATATACTAGAGCTGCACGAAATTCTGGCTAAAATGAGAATCGCGATTTTTTTGCTTAAAGATCACGATTTTCTCACGATTCTGTAGATAAAGGTTAATATGAGTCGGCTATTATTGTTTTTTCTCAAACATATGGTAACAATAATAATAATAATATTATGCGTAGGTCTACTGGTTTCTATAAATAATTCTATTCGACTTATAATAATTCTGATGTTGAATTATTATGTTTGAGATATATGCTTGCAATCTGTCATTGACAACATTATTAGACCATTTATTCACTGGTAAAATGCGACATTTGTCATTATCAGATTCCCTCTTACATTGTATTCCAGGCTAGAGGCTACAGTAGCTATACTGACACTGTAAACATTTATTTTCATGCACAACTCTGTGTTTGCTATGAAAGAAAAAACAAAACGCTTGTCGTAATTACAACTCGAAAATGCAATATGATGATTTAAATGATGTGCACGCTTTCGGTTTCATTTTCACTGCTAAGTGCTGTTCATACTTCGCGTGCAGCTCTCAAACGATCACTCTGTGCCACAAACTGAATATTATTTACAACTTTATTTCCTGTTTTTATTTCCTGCAAATCTGAGTTTATAGCATCTTTACTCCAATTTGATCCATCAGCAACAATAATAAATATTATGCTGAAATGTGCTCAAAAATATATGTTCATTTGTACATAATTAAAATAAATAAATAAATAATAACAATAAATATATATATATATATATATATATATATATATATATATATATATATATATATATATATTCACAAATTTGTTTGTAAAAAAAGTAAAAACAAAACAAACAAAATCAGAAATTTGTAAAAAAAAAAAAAAAAAAGAAAAAAAAAATTAGTTTGTAAAAAAAACAACAAAAAAGTTAGCAAATTTTTTTTTAAAAGCAGCATTTATTTAAACTTTATATATCCTATATTTTATTTAATGCCATGTCAGCAACAAAGGCTATATTTATGGAAAAACAAACAAACAATTAATTAAAAAGAAATTCAATAAAAACAACAAACAAGATTAATTAGGTACATTTTTCACGTTAACGTGGTCAAAATCTAAAAGTTTTCTGGGAAAATTCTTGAATGTCTCTTTAAAGGAGTTTATTTTATAAAAACATTTCTGCGGTTATTAAAGGTCCAGTGAAGTGCTTTAAAATAAGCATTTTTATTCGATGTTTTATTCGAAGTAATCTAAACCGAAACATAATTAGAGAAACAGAGAACACATGCAGACTCACAAACAGGTTAAATTATGTTATTGATAAAAATTGTCATACTTCTTTTTTTCCTAATTTCATTAAACAATTCAAGCGTGCAGTCTTTGACATGAATATTAATTATGTTACATGATGTTTGCTCTGTAGGCCTCACTGATTGGCTAAAAGGCACATGCTGTTCAGAGTGCACTGATCAGCTGCCAATTCCACAATCTGACTATAGTATAGACACAGATTGTGAATATTTTATTCAAATTACTTAACATGACACTCTAGGAAGCAACCACGAAACATCTGCATGACCCAGTCATTTTCACACCATTTCAATTTCTGCAAACAATCTTGAAATCAGTGTTCTGAATTAAGCCACAGAAATTCAGGCAGAAGAAACTGATATATATATTACCAACACAAATATATGACACCCGGAACAGATCCACAAGATGATGTTTAATCTACTAAACTGGCAGTAGTTGGTTTCGCCAGTCATCTGAGCCTGTTTGTTTTGTTTGTTGTTGGTTTAGCCTCAACATACCAAATCCTGGCATCTCATCATGCCAAAATTTTGTTATCAATCCAACTCTAAGCTCAATTCAAAGAAGCATGTGTATCGAGTCATGCAGCTTTCATGCGTGCTGTTTTTAGAAGATTGCAACAACTGTGAGCAGAGCATTACTTAGAAATGCACTGATATGGAATGTTTTTGACTGAGATACCAATAACTACACTCACAGAAATATTTCATCCAAAATTTAAGATTTATGTAATTTTATTACATGACAAATTCCCATTTATATTTTTTTCATAATTTTAACACAAATCTACCAAATAAACTTTATACTATTTATTTTCATAAGGATAATAAAACCTATTTATTTTAAATGCATAATCCTCAGGTTTATGTAATTAGGTCATGTAAAATGTAATTATTCTAAATTAATAATAAAAAGTGTATTTATTTAAAATACACATAGTTTATTGTATAAATTGCATAATAATTACGAGAACTAAATCGGGGAAAGTAAAAAATATGAATAACATTTATTTGAATCATGTTTAATGTATGCTTATATACTAAACCAAATTAAACAATTCATCACATTGAATTAGACCAACTGGAGAATTCCAGATTTATTTATATTTGTCGTTGATACAAAACTCTGGCTTGAGCCAAGTTAACATCAGCCAACATTTAGGAAACCATCCATATGAACCCACTTACATAGCCACACTCGAACATGCTTGGACACCCAAAAAAATAAATAAATAAAAAATAAAACTGTACTCCGAGATCCATTTTCAGTTGCTAATTAACATATCATTATAGAACTAGGAAATCATTTTAACATATCTCTGGGTTGGAGCACAATGTGAAAAAAAAATGGGTAAGGCTGTATAAGTTATTATTTTTAGCCAAATCACTGGAGCAATTTCAGTTTCAGTGTCTGTACTTTCGGGGAAAGCTTGGTTGAGTCCAGGTCCATCAGGATTTTTTGGTACACCTCAAATGTACACTTCAGGCTTTTAGGGTAGTTCAAATTGAGCGCGTAGATCAGGCCATATAACATAACGCATGCATGAGTGACACTCTGCAGGTTGTGGAGAACCTCCACACCTTCCAGCACAACACGGACATCAGTGAAGCGTCCATCCCCTTGACCATGATCCTCTGATTGTACTTTGTAGATGCCCATGGTCTTTCCTGCCATGTCTTTCTCTGCCTCTCTGGATTCAATGTCCTGGAATGTATAAACACACACTTATAATATTACACACACACACACACGCATGCACGCACACATACATACATCTTTTCATTAAAGCACACAGCATATATGCATTCATGAGAACGGAATGGATGCAAGTTCAGGATAATGACCTTAAGACCTGATCACCCCCTAAAAGCCTGGAAAAATAAAAGTCACAAGGCTGTGGATAATAAGTTAACAACAACACAATGCATTTTTATCTCCAGTTGTGCAATTTCCTATTAATGTAACAACAACAATATAATATCTGAAAATTATCCAAGTATTAGTCTTGTTCTCACTTGATTATGGGTCAACCCTTCACTTGGGGTGAGGTTTTCTGTTTTAGAACGGAGGGATTTCCAGGGAGACTGCAGAGATTTTTCTTCCAATGAAGCCGTTAACCTGCCACAAAAAAATGCAGTTAAAAAAAGTTAACTAAAAATGGAGACGCTTCTCATGAATGCTGTGCACCTTTCTGCCAATGTAACAATTTATAATCTGACAATCAAGTCAGGATGAGTGTAGTATGTCCATCAAGCCTGAAACTTAAAGGGATAGTTAACCAAAAAATAAAATTTTTACTCACCCTCGTGTTGTTCCAAATCCATATCAGCTCTGTTTATCTTCAGAACACAAATTAAGATATTTTGGATCTGATCCTCCCATAGACACCACTGAAAGTGCACATTCAAATTACACAAACCTACTAAAAACATAGTTAATGTAGTCCATGTGACATGGGTCACTCAATTTGAACATGATAAAGCAACAAGAATACTTTTTGGCTGAAAAAAAATATAAAAATAAAGACTTTATGTTTGTGGACTTTAAATGTGCATTTTCAGTGATGTCTGTGGGAGGATCAGAAAGCTCTCGGATTAAATCCAAAATATCTTAATTTGTGTTCCAAAGATGAATGGAGGTGATACGGGTTTGGAACAACACGAAGGTGAGTAATTGATGACAAACTTTTCATTTTTGGGTATACTATCCCTTTAAGAGTTCCATCCTGATGAAGCGGTTTCTTCCAATGAAATAACTCTATTAAACCGCAGGTGCACCATGACGTCACTTACTGCTATAAAGCTCCTATCATTACATAAAACGATAGAGTTTACTCCACATCCATTAGCCCCAACAGTAAAAAGATCCATGCTTTTAATTGTACTGCTTTATTTACCTTTTGACATTGGGCTTCACTGACTGCCTCAGATCCTCCACTACCTTTTCAGAGAGAGAGAGAGAGAGAGAGAGAGAGAGAGAGAGAGAGAGAAGAGAGAGAAGAGAGAAAGAGAGAGAGAGTGAGGGAGAGAGAGAATAATAATTATCTCCTTGTTTTTCTGTATAGACAGCAACCATAATTATACTAAGGTGTGCTAATGGATACAGACAGAAATTACAATATTTTGTAAACTACATTTAAAAAAAAATACAACCCACCAAAATCTAACTTTACATATTTTTAAAATCTATGTTACACCTGTAAGATAACAAGTGAATACAAAAGAAGGAGAGAAGGACCGTACAGTGGGGGACAACAGTGAAAGAGCAGGAGGGAGAGAAAAAGAGACTAAGAGGAGAGTAGGGTGGAGACTGAGGTAGGGAGAGGGCAAATGAAATGGAAAACAGCTGATTAGTCCTTTACTAAAATGTCCACATACTTGCCATATCTTCAGAGATGACAAGAAGGCTTCCTTCTGCGCGATGTTCTCAAGGCGCTTGAGTTCGTAAGCAGACAGTCCAGAACATGTATCCTGGTGATACAAGGCACTTCTTAATAAACATTTCCAAAATCATATCAATGCAGTAAAATCATTTCAGCTTCATGAGCACTAGGAAATGTCTGTGTCATCACCTTGTTGTTTAGGCGAGGATTGTTGTTTCTGGCGGAGAAGGGGCATGTGGGTGCCAGAACCGGGACAACTTCATCTTCAGGTTCCTCTGGACCAAGCGGATTTAATTCCCTCAGAGTGACAGCTCTACCACCATTTACCTTGCATGATTTTTTTTATTCAAAACAACCCAATGGACTCAATGTTGAAATACTGGTGGTCAATGTGTCCTCATGTCCATTCCATTCTCATGAACAATCCATATTATCTAGATGGAAAAATTACTGGCACACTATTCTGATACATACCACATATTCTTTAACAAGTGTCTCCAGGTTTTCATTGAGGTAGATGCTCAGACAGCTCATCACACAATCTCGCCTCACATCGACATCTTCATTCTGTTAAAAGCCAACAGATTCAAAGACATTTCTCTTCTTGACCACACCAATCACCTTGTTTTACACTGCAAAAACTAACAATCTTATAAAGTTTATTTGTTATGGAAACTCATTTTCAGGCTTCTTAAAATAAGATGATTGTTACATCTTTCTATCAAGCAAGTAAACTCCCATTGATTTCAGTTAATTTTAATTGTTGTTTAATTTTATTATTCTATATACAAGGCTTTACAGTATAAAATGCTAAAAGCAAGTTTCGATAACACTGATATTGTTTTATATAAATTAATCAATTTTTATGGAAGTGTTTTAAGATATTTTATACTACAAATTAGGTAAAAAATCTTGGTAAAATTTTGTTTTTGCTAGGTACCTCAGTAAAGCTCACAAACGTCAGAGGTCAGAGAAAAAAACTGACATATGAGCTTCCCAAGCAAAACTGTAAAACTGTAAATAAAAACGTTCTTGTGCACTAATCCAGCATTTAATAATAATTAAAGTACTGATAAAAGCTTTAAACACACAAATAAATAATATTTTAAGCATGAAAAACAATTACTTTAAATCAAAATAATATTTTAAGACCTTTTATATATATATTTGTCCAAATAATCGCAGTCTTAGTTAACTCTTTCCAAACTTCAATAAATAACACGTATAACATGCGTCACGTTCTGAATAAAGCAGCATCAGATCACGGTGGTCTCGTGAGGTTAAATAGGTCATAATTCCAATTTATTCCTGAGAACGAAAATTAAATGATCTTTCTAGCCAGCGCGCTGTGTTTGTTTGTGGGCGTGTTGCGCGCTCAGCCGAGAGAGTTAGAGGGACAACCAAGCGAGACAACATTTGTTTTCAATGAGTTGGAAAGTGCAGCTTCCAAGCTTTATGCAGGTATGTCTCATGTATATCTCTCATGTATTCGTGGAGATTCCGCAGATTTTTCTGACCAGTGTTCATGTCGCATGCGTCTCACATGGTAATAACAACGCCTCGTGGGCGGGATCGCATTAAAAATAATGAGCTCAGACTGAGAAACTGGACATAGTGTTGGCTTCACACTGATTACGTTATCAAACAATATTTGTTTTCAACATGCACTCGCTGCATTGAAAAGTAGACACGTCAAGCTTTCTGCAGATATATGTCTCATGTCTCTGTGTTTATTTTTCGCGGAGTTTCAGATCATTTTAGTGACGCTAAAACGGTTCACGAAGAGACAAAAGTAAGAATGCGTACACTGTTTACTTTCCTTATTTTGCAAAAGCACACACTTTTGTTGTTATTGTAAGTATACCCAAAAAAGTAGGCACTTAACAGATTGGATTGATGTATTGCTCTTATCTGTACGATAAAAACTGAAAGTGTAATTTAAGTTCTTTTCGGGGTTTTCAGGAGAAGACGCCTCACACCGGGCGAGGCGGGCATGGACACCAGAGGGTTAACGTTTACTCTAAACATTTCAGCATTATATTGAAAATCTATTGTATATTACATTGACCGAACATTAATTAAAAGTTCATCTAATATGTTATACATGTTAACGTGTAGATCTTTTAACTTATACTTACAAAAATCTATGTTGCCACGTGGAGGTGAGAACACGGCGAGAGGAAAGTTTCTGGAAAAAAAGAACGTAAGAATAAAATAAGTGGTGTCATTCAGTTCTGTAATCCAACTAGCCGTAAAACAGCAAACATTAGCTTACATATTACAGTGACAATTCTTGACTTCGAATTCGATTCTCTTTATTTTCACAAACATAAAAACCGACAGCAATGGGTTAATTTGATTAATTGATGCATTTTACAGTTGTTTGGCTAAGCTTACTGAAGTTACGATTCTAACGGGCATCTGTATTCTCCGGTAAACCAATGTACGATAAAAACCGTTTAAAAAAATCACAAACTACATAAAACTTAGCATAAATGGATTAATATTATATACACTCGATGCTAAATAAAAAAAATAATTAGAACAGAGCCATACAACAAAGGATGTCTCGGATTACTTACCAACATGTGTGTGATGGATTCCCACAATATCCCGAGGGCTTGTGTCCAGCGAAAGTGATGTCATTTCCTGTTTCCAAATTGATTTTTTTCATAACTTTGATGAAAACCAATCACATAAACTTTAAATAACAGAATCTTGTTTGTTTTATAACTCTTATTATTCAAACAATGTTAGTATTTATTAACTAATTGCATTAAATAAGTTGTATAATTGATTAAATCTTTTAGAGTATATTTACTTTTAATGTATAGATTTTAAAAATATTAGTTTTTAAATAAAGTCAAATAGATGTAAATGCATAAAAACTAACTCTGCCATGAATCATTTCTGTGAGTGTAGGGCCAGACGGGATCTGCAGACGCTTTTTACTATTTCTGCTGAGAATTTTAGTAAAAATCTGCGTATTTCTGCGGAATTATTTTGGGAGTATCATAACTAAAACCTTAATATGTGAAATAAAAATATTATCTTTTTAACTTTTATTTAATGTTTAAAATGCAAATCCAATTAGATTCACTTTATTTGGTAAACAAAGCAAGTCTCTCATCTAATTTATATACTAAAAGACAGAATATATGACTGTACAAACTGTATTGTGCATAAATCAGATGAACATTTTCATATTGTCAATAATATTACTGTAATTAATTTAAAAACTGAATAAATATGAATTTACACAAGTAAATAAACAGAATTAATGATGGGCAAAAAATCTGCAGAATTCTGTGTGCGCAGATTCCATGTGGGCCTACCAATAACCCTTCAGATATAGAGGCCGATATATTAGTCAAATACTAATTTTCCAAATTTTCTGTATGATTGTAAAAAAGGCAAAGAACAAAAGACAAACACATACAGTGAATAACAGATTTAACTTTAGTGATCTCTGAACTTAATTAATAAACTATTCTACGGCCAACTTTTTCATATAAATAAAATCTACTGCCTGACCTAAAAACTGCATAAATAGAGCAAAGTCACTGAACATTAACCAAAATCTAAATATCAGTAAAAATACCTTTAGAAAACTCTCTTTTATCTCTCTGACACTTTAACAGACTGTTACCAGCCAGCACGAATTGGTTATTTATGTTTGTATTATGTGTGTGATCATTATGTTTTTCTTTCTATCACCCCAGTTAACTTCCTTGTTTTAGTCTACTGCTGTTCCTGATTGGCTGGTTCACCTGCTTGTACACTTGGTACAACCAATACTGACACTGCCTTATGCTGATTGATTTCTGAGTTACAACTTGGTCCCGGTCTGAGCCAGTCAGATCACTCCAGCTTTTTGGTTTAGTCACTGTCTGTTCTTACCTGTGTGTAATCATTCATTCCCTTTCCTCGTGTTTCTCTACAGGGGTTTGGTAAAAAGACTGGTAGGTAAGTAGGTCACGTGACATACATTTCAACACATAGGAGTTCAACTGTCTAGAGATACACTAGGGAAGGGGGTAAGTGCCAACACATGTATTTTTGGTTAAGTGGATAGTTAGTGTAGTTTAGGTAAGACGTCTTTGGATGCTGAAGATTTATTTTTCATATTTTTGCTTATTAGACTAGATTAGAGGGGATTTGATATTACTAAGTTTTGGTTTTGATTGTTTCTTTGCTTTAGCGCAACCCATCGCCAGTCTTTCTAATCTATGTTTTGGTTGTTGATTGTAAATGGCTCACTCACTGCTTCACTAATCACCTCCTGTAATAAATCACATTATTTGTACAGCAATTCTTGTTTGTGGTTGTTACTTTGAGTACAATTCTTTCTGAGCGTTTGTTTGAACCACAGACTGTAAAAGATTTGGACGTAGTATCTGTGACGTCACCCATAGGTTTCTGAAGAATGCAAAAGAAGCACAATCACGACGACCAGGGGATACCAAACAAGGGCAAAGAGGTGGAGCATGAGCAAAGCTACAGACAACTGCTAGAATTTTGGTTAAACAGGCTTTTCTTTGGGAGAAACGCTTAATACTTCATTATCTGCGACTCGTTTGTGTTCTGACCACATGTGCTTGATTATATATTATATCAATAAAGTGTTTAGACTTTTAAAAACACTGTTGTAATACACTGAGCCACTAAGCATTGTTCTTATTAAGTTTTTCTACTGGATGAAAACGCGAATATAGTCTGTGTTTGTAATTGCAAGGCTAATTATTAAATCGTGGCATAAATCGGTATGACAACATTTCAGATGACTGTTCATAGCCTACAGCTAATTAATCTGTCAGATTCTAGAGTGCATTTAAGATCTAAGACAAATATAAATGATCTTAAATAAAACAAATACATTTATAGAGATGGTATATAAGTGTATAATTTCACTCAGCTGGGAAATGGAGGCAACTTGAATGGTTTGTGAGCACTATTAAGTGCACACAGCATGCCATATCATTGGATAATTGTAAGAAATAATTCCAAAAAGCAACTGACGGTGTAAAGCCACATAAAGCAAAACAAAAGCACAATGTATATGCCGAGTTCAGCGGCGAATCAGCTGAGGTGATGAGACAGCGAGCAGCGAGACCTTGCTGTCACTCAAGTGGCCACACCCTTAATTATGCAGACTTAATAAAACTAAATATAAACAAACCAGATGAGTTATAAAAAAATTCACTACCTCACAGTTGTCATAAAGGGTAATATTAGCTATATGAACCAAAATGGTTTTTTTGTGCCAGGCTGTAAGCACCTTTTTTCTGCTGTAAAGTTGGCCATTTTAACTGTGGGGTCAAAAGAAATGTGCTCTATTATGGAGCCAGGACTAGTGGAATTTCGATGAGTTGCAGTTGCAGTTTCTTCTGTATTTGCTTCACGAGGGAGAGCGGGAGGTTGCCGTTTGGTTTGAACCAGATCCTTGGTTAAGTGTGCAACCCCACTCCTCTAGATTGCCCAGGGTTTGTAACACAGACAGTTTCTTAAAATCTCTCCACATCTCTATAAAACATTGTGCATTTCTCTCATTGCTCTCCATATGCACCAGACACTTTACTTAAACTCCACCTTGCAAAAACTCAATAAGAAAAACAATCTTTACTTGTACCACAAATGATGTTGCAATACTTGTTTTCTTTAAACTTGAATACCTCTTTTGCACAATATTGTTCTGTCTTGTGTAAAAGCAGCACAGTATAGTCTGTTTTAGTTTATGTGTATAGTTTAAGCATGTATAGTATATCCATAGCTAATAGTTAGTCTAGTTAAACTACAACTCTGCCATGTCAGTTATATAACGGTTTAAAATAGCTCACGTCCAGTGTTGTGTTCATATTTATGTTTATGTAGCACCATGGTCCTTCGAGACACAACACTTCATTACACTGTATGTCCACACAAGTAGCGGAATGAAAATAAAGCTCAAACTGACTTGACTTTGACTTTAAAAAGTGGCAGACAGCAAGGATGTGAAGTGGTTCAACAAACGAAAATAATACACAATTTATTATTGGCTTAAAGATTATTTTAAAGCCTAACATTTTGTCATCAGACCAATAACACTAACATTAAAAATAGCATTTATTGGGCGATATTGATACGGCTGCCGATATATGATGCATTTCATTTGAAGTTTTGAAACGTACCTCTCTTGGGTTTTGGAAAGCTCTCGTGCAGCCGGAAGACCACTTTATCCACAAAGTGCTGAATGTCGCTGCCTTCAGGGCCTCGCACAAACACCATCCAGTCGTGGGTGAAGCCCTCAGAGGTCACTTTCTTCCTCAGCTGAGCTCTGTGTCCCAGCTCAAGCTTTACCTGAACCGTGCACTGCAAACACACAAAAACATCCTCATTAAATGCTAAAAAAAACGACTCAGGTAAGGTAACGTTTAATAGAAGAAGCCAATCTATGAATTAGACAAGTTGAGATGCTGGATATGAAGATGACAAAAACTCCTATGATTTTGTAACAGTTGTACTGAAATTACCAACAAGCATGTCTCTCACTTCAAACAAATACAGCAAAGCAAATTGAAATAAAAGCATAAGAGTCTTGAAAGTACAAAGCCTATTGGAAGCCACAATGTTCCTATCACAGCTACTATGAAGCTATGAATAATTCACGTTCTGAAAGCAAAAAAAAATCCCTCTTGATTTCATCAACCTTGTTTTGCTGTTTTGAATCCAATTTTAGATTCTGGAATTCTGAAATTCATATACCTAAGAAATTCATATTCCTCACTGTTGAGGCAATAAGCAGGTTTTCAGCACTATTCTTTTCAGAAGTGGAAAAAGTTATAGAGCAGTTAATATTATACGCTTTATTTTACCAGGAAAAAATTTTACCTGCACATTGAGATTAAAAAATCTCTTTTACAATAGCGTCCTGGGCAAGATTAATAGTACACCGGTCATATGGGTTTAACAAATAACAGATAATCCATCAACACACTCATAAATTAATCATTTATAACTAGTCAGAACATCTACAGACCAGTGTTTCAGATTCCAAATAATAAAAAATTATTCTAAAGTATTCACTGAAACTAATTTCTTAAGCTACATGTTTGCATGTTATTCCAAACAAAGAGAGCAGCATACTGTATGCGTAGTCTGTGGTTTACTTAAAACAAAATAAGATAAATCAATAATGTCAATTGTATTTTAGTTTATAATTTATTTTAGTTTTAAAGGGTTAGTTCACCCAAATTTCGATTATTATTTACTCAACCTTATGTCGTTACAGTGCTCATAGACCTTCGTTCATCTTTGTTCAGATATTTTAGATGAAATTCGAGAGCTCTCTTCAGAAAAAGAACCAAACATTTTTTTTTTATTTTAATATCCATGTGACTTTAGTGGTTTGACTGTAATCATCCAAAGAACATGTTTGTGTGCCTAAAAAGAGAGAAAGAAAGACTATGCTCGTCTAAATCTTCCACACGAGATCAGGGTTCTAGTTTTCTACGGGGTATACAATGCCTGCGTGTTGCTCTGATGACTCTAATGGCAATCCGTCATACCGCCCGCAGTAAACACGCACCCAATTAGGAAGAGAAAACCTTGGCGAACAAAGGAATTTTTACAGGTTTTTTGGCACACAAAAAGGGTTCTTGAGCATTGTATTATTACAGTTGAACCACTCAAGAATGTTTGATAATGTTTTTGTTTCTTTTCCTGAACTTTGAATGTCTCGAGACCCTTGCTGTCTATGGAGGATGAGAGAGCTCTCGAATTTCCTCTAAAATAGCTTAATTAGCGTTTCTAGAATGAACGAAGGTCTCAGGGGATTGGAATGACATGGGGCGAGTAATAATAACAATTTTCATTTCTGGATAAACTAACCCTTTCTATGCCTTCTAATGACTGATGGTAATAATCACGTAATAATCAGCGATTTTGTGATCACATATATTCATGTGAATGATCCAGATGGGCATACAATAATAATTTGTGAGAAATTATGCAGTGGCATAAAACAGCTGCTGAAACCGTTATTTGAACCATTTTCACTGACAGGAACGGTTTAAAAAGTGCTGTTTACTCTGTTGTACTCTTTTAGGAACAAGACTTTTGCACATACTTAAACGGGATAGTTCACCCAGAAACTACTCTGTTATTATTTACTCACCCTCCACATGCTTCTAACTTGTTTGAGTGCATTTTTTGTCGAACCCAAAAGCATATACAGTAGTCAACATTTGAAGTGGATCATAACCTTTCAACAAAGTTGTCCTAAAACTACAGAAAAACACCCATTCTTATTCTAGGACAATTTTGAAAAATATTTGATTCACTTCGAAATGTTGCCTATTGTATATTGGGATGATCTTGCAAACTGGTAGCCACTGACTTGACCATAGTGTTTCTATTTTTAATCTACAGTATGTATGTTAATGGATACCAATTTCCAAACTTTTCAAATTATCTTCTGTTTAGTAAAGGTCTGGAAAAACCTGAGGATATGCAAATTTTCTTTTTTGGGTGAAATATCCTTTTAAAATACACTACCTGACAAAAGTTGTTGCCTATGCAAGTTTTAGGAACAACAAATAATAACTTGACTGTTGGTATCAGAAATGGCTTATATGAAAGGCAAAGGCCTCTAGATTGCGCTTATTTTACCAAAATGATCATGCCTTGATTTTTAATTTTTTAATTAGGACAGTAAGGTCTGACTTTGCTTAGACAAAAGTCTTGTCCCTTAACAGAATTAATGTACAGTATAGAATATAAAGTCATGGTTCAGTGGGAAAAGACTTAATATTGTATTTGACTTCCATGAACAACTGCATCCATACATCTCTGCAGTGACTCAAATAACTTATTAATAAAGTCATCTGGAATGGCAAAGAAAGCGTTCTTGCAGGATTCCCAGAGTTCATCAAGATCCTTTGGATTCATCTTCAATGCCTCCTCCATCTTACCCCAGACATGCTCGATAATGATCATACTGGTGACTGGGCTGGCCAATGCTGGAGCACCTTGACCTTCTCTGCTTTCAGGAATTTTGATGTGGAGGCTGAAGTATGAGAAGGAGCGCTATCCGGCAGCACAAATGTCTTGATACTTCAGGCTGTTGAATGTACTGAATGTAACCCCAAACCATGATTTTTGCTTCACCAAACTTGACTGATTTCTATGAGAATCTTGGGTTCATGCGGGTTCCAGTACGTATTCTGCAGTATTTGTGATGATTAGGATGCAGTTCAACAGATGATTCATCAGAAAAATCTTCTGCCACTTTTCCAAATGATCAAACTAGAAGTCAGGTTATTATTTGTTGCTCTTACAACAGGGATCAACGAGAAGACTTTAGTCAGGTAGTATTCATGGATGTTAATGGATACATGATTTCCAAGATTTTTCAAATTATCTTCTTTTGGGTAAAGGTCTGGAACAGCCTGAAGATGAGTATATTTTCATTTTTGGGTACACTATCCCTTTAAAATATATAAAAAGAAAAGGACATCACATTGGCAAATTATCAAGCTGTAGGCTATTTTGTTTATGAATAAAACAGCTATTTAAATTGAGTGAAATCATATTACTGCTATCGATACGGCAGAGAAGAGTGACTAAAAAAAGGCCTCTAGGCACCAAATCGGAGTAGGAATACCTTTCATATGCATGCTGAAGCTAATCATGTGGATCATCGCCTGGTTCTGCCAAATGGCCAGAAAAAGCCATCAAGGGAATTCCTTGAAAAGCAGCCAGGAAAAATGAACACTGCCCACATCGGATGGAGCCGGGCCAAACTGGGTTCAGGTGCCCAGAGATGCTCGTCTGCTGTTGACTCAAGGTGATCGAAGCACCAGAATAGAGAACAACACCAAGAGGAGCTTTTCTGAAAGAATGAGTGGAAGGAAAATCTTATTGGGCGCCGTCTGGCCTGTTCGTCCTGTCACCATAATGCCCTTTAACTCTGTGCGTTGGCTGACACTGCTGCTACTCTGAAGCCAAAACCTGCCAGCAAGACTCCATGCTGCCAGGCATCAGAATAAACCTTATGAATCCGTCTCTCTCTCGCTCGCTCACCCACAATCGCCAGCCTTGTCACATATATAGACAGACAGCGAGACAAAAGACTACCTTGCTTTTTTCAACAACTTACCATTTGTCACTTGCCTTCAGGAAACAAATAAAAAGCGAACGCTACCTAAATAAAAGCTGCTCCGCTCCGCCTGACCACCCAAACATGAAGGCGATACGAGAAAGACAGGAGACGTACACAATAAGAGAGTCAACACATGACTGGGCTAATCCCGCAGAATGGGGGAAAAGATCAAAAGGCTTTTTTTTAAAAGGAGTAGATTAAACAGAAGGACGGGCAAACATTAGTGTCTCCTGGTCTCACAAGACACGCTCAACCGCATCACTTTTTGTTATGAAACATGTAATAGACTTGAAAGAGGCAGACAGGATTTCGCTCAGGTCACTGCTATGATACAGATTATCAGTCAAGCGGAGCAAAAATACAAGCAGGTCACGTGCGAGCCAACAGGCGAACAACAAAACAACAAGTCTCAGAAGAGTCGGCGCAATGCTCTTGGTAACGATTCAGCTGGGAAAACATGAATGAATTAATTAAGTACATGAACTGTATTTCATCTTGCATGGAGGAACAGAACAGAGCTTCAACAACAACAAAACTACACTGAATGAACAGGTTCATAAATATAGAAGCGCTTGCTTTGAGGTTTGTCTTTATGCATTAGTAACTGAACTGCTCCTTCAAAAAACATTTTAGATTGCATTTCTTAACTCTTAGTGTCTCTAGTTAACACACTCAATGCATTTTTTCCCCAACACATCCCATAATTTCTTAAATATCAACCTCTACCAAACAGTTGATATGTCGGTTTATGGTAAAAGTATCGTAATTAATACATATACCATGACATATATGAAAATATGTAGTGTAAGACCAATTTATTTAAAAAAATAATTCAAATGTAAAACATTTTTGAATACTAAATCATCTTAAGTATGCCATAAAATATTTCAGATTCTCATTTAACATGTTTTCTTGGGGTTTTTTTCACAATAAAACCAAAATGAAGTGTAGTAGCGCTACAGGATTACGTTTGTTTGTTTTTTTTTGGAAACCAACAATGCTGTGTGGTAGGGCTGGGCAATCTGGCCTAAAATCAATGTCTTGATTAATTGAACATTTTAACTGGATTACAATTAATGAATGAACATTTAATTTATTTTTGCCCTCATAGTTCACTGACAAATTGAGAAATGAGTGAGAGATTTCTGAATGAAGAGTGCACTACTTGATGTTAAAATAATTGAAGTGAACACACACTATCCACTATATATGATTTTTTTTTGAACATCAACGCTGAACAACTGAAATTAAAACACACATTGTCTAAAATGCAGCTTTCCATGTCACTCACCATCGTCACCACTACCAAATCAACCAATCATAACAGAGCGGGGTCACGTGACACCAGCAACGGTGGGAAAAGTAATTGAAAAAAAATCAACCTGGAAAAAAATTTAGCGATTATAGTTTCTGAATGTTGATTTCGATTACTTTTCGATTAAATTCCCAGCCCTACTGTGTGTGTAAACCATTATGAAAAACAGTCATTATTTAAAACAGTCAAAATATGTTTAACCATTTGGTAGAGCAGGTAGTTAAAGGGTTTAAGCAGGCTTAAAGCACCCATGTTATGCTAGTTTAAAGGTTCCTAAATTAGCCTGCTGCCTTAGTTTTAAATCCATTTAAGGTCAAAAATCAACTGCATTTTCTCATAATGACCTGTCAAAAGAGGTGAGTTGATAATTATAGACAAACACCAGGTAAACAATAAATGATTATTTTTTCCTTCCTTATAGCATTCTAGTTATGACTTGTTTGTAGTGTGATCAACATTTGATGTAGTTATAGATGAGTTTGAAAGCAACTCGTAACATTTTAATAGTATTTTAGGTAGGGATGTCCAGATCTGATCACATGATCGGAAAAATCGGGCCTGATCATGCGGTTTCAGACTCGATCGGAATCGAACGGTGGCACAGAGTTAGACCTCTTTCTTGACTTCACACAGAAACAGCAACTCAAGCGGCATGACATCACTTTGTTGGAGATTGGTTATTGGTTACCAAATTGATTGCGCTATTGGTTAAATACGGGCAAAGTAGAACACGGAAGCAGCTTGAATCAGAAATCGCGAGTATGTCTGCGGTCTGGAGGTATAACAAAGTTGATTACCACAACAATGTCATAGCAAACTGTGAGATATGTAAACTTGGGATTACCTGCCGGGTATTTTAGGTTGAGGAGCTATTTGTTTTTTTATATTCTATTTTTTTTATATTTACTGTTGCACTAAAGTCAAAAACTGAAGAATTTATGTTATTTATGACTTAATTGTTCAAGCTACCTAACAGAAGTACTATGTTTGTTAACCAAGTTGTTGAATGTTAAAATAAGGTGAATTAAATAAAAATAGGGAACATTCTGGATCTGTTCCTTCACTCTTCTTTATTCTTTTTTTTATGTATTATAGAAGAATCGGATCGGGTTTAGGTAGATACTCAAAATCAAATGACTCAGACGCAAAAAAAAAACCCTCGGGACATCCCTTATTTTAGGCAAACTGAAGAGAATAACTCGGAAAAAGATTCGTTCACTTTGCTGAACAAGACTCAAAGGTGAGAGTTTGTAAAATGATCAACTAACATTTAAGGTTATTTGTTTTAGTTAGTTATTTTAATTTTAGTTAGTCCTTCGACTGTGCCTGTGATTGGTTTATCACTTACAGTCGATGTCAGAAATGAAACCTTCATAAATGAAGTTCCACTTTCACAATTCTCAGCGATTAAAAACACTGAAGGGCAGTAACAATGACATTGGTTTTAAAGACCAAATTAAAAAGTCAATAAAACTTGATAACTGATAAAATGCTACTGAGGTAAAGCTGGTTTTATAGTCGCATATTCGGTCGTTCTCATTAATAATATAATTTCAGAAAAGTATTATTTGCTCATTTTAATTAGTGAAATAATATTAGAAACTAGGTATGGGCCATTATAAGATTCTGACGATATGACAACCTTGGATAAAAATATCACGGTATTGTGATTACTGCTCTAAAATATGTTCTTTTTAAATGCTTGGGTAAAAAACAACTGTGCGATTGTGCGAATATAAAACCAACTTTACAATAATTAAAATGCTGGAAGAACTAACTAATGAATACAAACCACAAGCACAATGCTTAGATGTTTCTAAAGAATATTAATCAGTTTCATTTAGATTTGTCAGCACTGAAAACACTGGTGTGTTGATTAATATTGTAGACAAGAGAACTCTCTTATCATAAACAACAAAAAGCAGATACAATACAGTGATAATTATTGAATGAATGTACATTTTGTTCGCAGGCAATATATTTGTTTTGTGCACAAATATCCACAATACATACAAGAGGTGCACTTTAAGCAAGTTAAAAGTAGGAAAACAATGAAACCCAACAGAACAGCTTACTGATAATAAACAGGAATTCAAGAAGGGATTTTTCTTCAGCTGTCATGAGGGAATACATTGAAATTACTTTGAAATTATGTTGTAAAAACAAAAATACTGAATAAATAAATGTAATTTATCACTGTAACCATATTTTGAGTATAGCTACAATTCCAGTAGCCGTGTTAAAATTGTAGAAACTGACATACAGAAAGGCTCTAAAGACCATTTTGAGATATGTAAACAAAAATAAGTTCCAACGTATTTCCTGTTTTAAATTTTTTATTTCTATAGCTTCCGAGAATCCAAAAAGCTCCACATATTGATAAATAACGTTATGATAGCTGTTTTAACATTAAATTATGATTGAATCCCTCTTGTTAGTTATGAAATAGTTTGAAAACAAGCAGAAAATGTTCATGGGCCAATGACATGACCACATTGAAATCATCTATATATTAGCATCTTTTATGATTTCCCACAAGTAAGTATAACTGTGTCAGCTATAATAATATGTGGACAGCATTGAAAAGTAAATCTGACCTGCATGTAGGCGCATTTTATCGTAATGGATTACATCCAATAACAATATAGCACGCCTAAAATAATGACTCGCAAAATAGCAAAGCAATTAACCCAGTGCATGACCACAGACACAAGGCGGAATGTGTAAAAATAGCCAGCACGTTAACGCAAAGATATTCATCTCCAGCATATGATCACTGCTGCTGCCCATAAATCATATCGCATAAAAAGGCCAATTAATTAGGCTTGGAAGGAGACAGATTCCCGCTTGAGGAACCCCCCACCCTCGGAGCAGACCTGAGCAATGCCCTCAGTCCACAACACGCTCTGTCAGGAACACTACAGCATGTTCCTCATTTCCTCTAATAAAAGCCGCAGACTGTGGAGTGACTCCCGGGCCAGAGAAGCCCAGGACAAAAACACTCTCCTTTGTGTTTCTGCTGGTGCGCGCACGACTTAACTGCCCTACCGCAAAAAGCTGGCGCACGCATCCAGCCCTAAAGCCCGAGCTGATGTCCCCAAATGCCGATGTAGCTTTAATATGCGTGGCCAGCTCGAGTCACAGAGCTGAGAGGAGGGAGGAGGAGGAGGGAGGGAGGGGGTTATATGGGTCCGATCCGCTGCTTTCACGAGCCCCAAGTGTCCACATTCAGTTGCAATGGTGGATTTCTCTAAGCGCGCGCTCGCAAAAGTTGACTTCGCTCCATGCAACGGCGAAAGCGGTTCATACTCTACCTGATTCTCCATAGTTCACCGGCCTGACGAAGGTCCTGTTTATTTACAGAAGGCTTTTGAGCGGCTGCTCCCGACTCCTCATTGTGTGTCAATTCCAGCCCAAAACCGGAAACTAGACGGTTCCCCTCCCCTCTCCGGACCTCTGGCATGCACCCAAAACAGAAAGCGCTCCTGGCCAATCAGGTGCCGTTTAGAATGCGCTTTACGCCGCTCGGCCAATCGCAAGGCGCTATAGGCGGGACTTCCCACGGGCTGCTTGTACTGGTAGGTAATAATTAGAGATTAGCCGAACCGAAAGGATGTGTGGGTTTGTTTTACAGTCTACTGTTGTTATTTTTTTCTGAATGATTTTCATTTCTGTTTCTGAAAACAATTCATGTTGCTCACACAGCTGTGTTGTGATTGGCTGTTGAGGGCATGCCTCTGTGTTCTCTGTTTAATTGAGGGATTACAGTAAATAAATAATTAATGCGTAGTGATTTCGTTTGGCATTTCAAAGGGAATCATTTATTTTATATACTATTATTATCAGGGGTGGATTTAGTGATTTTGAAGTCCTAAGCAATTCCAGCCATGGGGCCCAAACATTCTAAAATGCACCTTTAATTTTTGTAATTATTATTTTTGCAGTTTTTTCTTATATCATTCGATCTCCTTTTCTATATTTTATCTTAATGCAAATAATAATAACATTTAAAGCACCGTGTAAAACTTTTGAAATGATTTGTTTTCCTAAGACAAATTCACAACTAAACATAAATGAACTAGGCTGTTTCGTTTTTAAAACTAGCCTAAATCTTTACTGATGGACTGGTCCATGATTGAAGGTGGGGGACACATTTGCGTAGATGAAATAATTACGTTCAAATGAAAAAATTTAGACCCTCACTGTACAAAATATGATAGAAAATAATGTCATTTATAATTTGTAGGTATCAATTAGACTTCTAGATGTTTATTTGGGCGCCCTCAGATTTCCTGGGGCCCTAAGAGGCCGCTTATCTTGCTTATTCCGCCCTTGACTATTGTACACTTTATTGTAGTAAATAGTTTTAGGATATTTGGTTGACACTAATAAAATGTTGCATACAATGACGGGATTTATACAAAATATATATTAAATACAATTTATTTAACATGCTCACCTATTAGCGTCACAGTTTTAACGGGCTGTTGTGCGAAACTTGCTTTTATTCTTGATCTAATCAGTAGACAAACTCTAAAAATACAATGTTATACTGAAATTCAACAAGCACAGAATTCATAAACAACAATAAATATAGTAAAAACAGATCCAATTCAATCAGAGTAAATGAATACTTGAAAACAGGATTAGATTTACCATTATTCATATTAAATTGTACACTTGATGGCGCTGTGTCGGAAGTCTGGGTGGTTGAAGTATCCATAACCTCGAGTTGACCCCATTTTCATTTTGCACATAAAACACGTAACAAGCATCATTGTAAAGTTTGTCTCCTTGTGTATTTTAGTGTATCTCATGGTGCTTCTTTGAAATACTATTTAACATCAATACTTAAAAGTTCAAACCCTTATTCATGTGCCAGCAATGGTATTAATGTCACTGAAAGGTAATATATTAATATACACAATCATTATATACACAATATCATAAAACTGAGGTGAAGGTCAAGTTAAAACACAATATGCAGATAAATATAGAGATTTATATAATATTTCGGACAAAATAATACAGTAAAATAAATTAAGATTTAAAAATCGCACAACAAATGTTCACAATCCCAGTAATTACATTTGTAAACAAGTGTTTGCATCATTTGTTAAGAGAATATTAATTCAATAAATCTTACATCAAAGCGACTGTCAATCTAACATTATTGTTCAAGTTTCACCCAAGAATCAAGTAGTGCCAATGACAAATTGAAGCCTCTGATTTGTAAATCAAGTAAACTAGAATGTATTGCTCATACATTCAATCCTGTCACAACGTAGCAAATATTCATGTCCGCATAACAACCGCATGCTGTTTGTAATGAAAATACAGTCTCAACTGGAGAAATTCACACATACACATTTAGGTTCTGTGAGAAATACAGAGAAACAACCACAACATGGAACATTCATTTCACTCCAGTCCTCACAGTGATTCAGCTCTTTCTCACATAAATTATTCACCCTTTTTGAAAGTTGAAGGCTGGTCCCAGATCGGAGTAACACCAGTCAGCTTTAAATATGAGATCTGTTCATGTTTGCTAGCATGTTTTCCGGGTCTTTGTGGTGCCTTTGAGGACGATGTATGGCAGGCCGATGGCCCAGTTATTCCTGGGCCAGTACTGCAGGTCCGGGAGGGAATAAGGGATCTCCTGACTAGCATCCAGGTATGCAATCAAAGTGCTAGCATAAGCAGTGGCCATTACAATCAAAATGTGCCTGAAAAAATAAAAAAGGATCACTAGATTTACAGGACAGTCCTAAAACTGGATAATATGGCGAAACTAGTGAAATACTAGTCAGAAAAAAAGTAAAATTTTTATTTAACATTTATTTTAACATGATATTTTATTGTTACCAAAAATAGATAAACAGATATTTAAATATATAAATATCTATTTGTTTGTCTAATTGTATGAGGAGAATATGGAGCTCACACTCAAGGAGTAAAAACGGAGCAAAAATACACAATTTGGTGACATTGCTGATTTACATCGGCAAAAAGTAATAGTAATGTAAATGTAAGATCCTTATAATGGTATAATACAGACTTCATTTTTAAAGTTCTGTAGTTTCAGTTTTGGGGCAAATATATACAATATACAAGACAACACAGGGATGATTTTTGTACATTTAATTTGATTCATACACTAAAATTGGACATCTCATCCTCAAAAGCCAGATGGGAACATGCCTTTGAAATGATTAAGTAAGTAAGTAAGAATGTAAGTAAATAAGTATGTAAGTCAGTAGTTAAGTAAATAAGTAAATAAGTAAGTAAATAAATATGTAAGTAAATAAGTAAATAAATATGTGAGTAAATAAGTAAATAAATGAGTAAATAAATGAGTAAATAAATAAGTAAATAAGTATATAAGTAAATTAGTAAGTAAATAAATAAGTAAATAAGTAAGTATGTACGGTTGAAGTCAGAATTATTAGCCCCCCTTTGAATTTTCTTTTCTTTTTTAAAATATTTCCCAAATGATGTTTAACAGAGAAAGGAAATTCTCACAGTATGTCTGATAATATTTTTTCTTCTGGAGAAAGTCTTATTTGTTTTAATTTGGCTAGAATAAAAGCAGCTTTTAATTTTTTAAAAAACATTTTAAGGTCAAAATTATTAGTCCCTTTAAGCTATATATTTTTTCGATAGTCTACAGAACAAACCATCATTATACAATAACTTGCCTAATTACCCTAAACTGCCTAGTTAACCTAATTAACTTAGTTAAGCCTTTAAATGTCACTTTAATCTGGATTGAAGTGTCTTAAAATTATCTAGTAAAATATTATTTACTGTCATCATGGCAAAGATAAAATAAATCAGAAATGAGTTATTAAAACTATTATGTTTAGAAATGTGTTGAAAAAAAAAATCTCTCCGTTAAACAAAAATTGGGGAAAAAAAACAGGGGGGCTATTAATTCTGACTTCAATTGTAAGTAAATAAGTAAGTATGTAAATAAGTAAATGAATAAATAAATAAATAAATAAAAAGAAAGATGCTATATGAATAATTAGGTAAACCTGATTTGCTTCAGTCTACTAAGAAATACTTCTAAGTTATTCTTACTTTTATTTTATAAAAATCCATTAAGGCAAAAAAGACATTTACCATTGGCTTAAAAAACTATTTCAAATATGACTGAGAAGGGTTTATACAGGGTTAAATTGTTCTCGATGTACAGCGGGATATAATGGCTCACTCACCAGATACCGTGCAGATAACAGAAGTCCAGTTTCTGCCAGAAGCTGCAGCCAAAGCGATCGCTAATCCAACATGAGATGGCCAGAACCCACAGGCCAATGGAGGCCCAGGCCAGACGCAGCACCCGCTCATCTGTGCAACTGTTCCACAAACAGATCAGTGTTGAATGAGACGAGGAAAGAAGCATGAGAGCAACAGGAAATAAACAAGATGGACTACAAGTACCATTTATAGAGTCTTAAAGGGATAGTTAATCAAATAATAAACAGTCGCTGTTAATTTATGCACTCTAAGCCTTCCCAAAATGTTTTTTTAAATAAAGCATTAAAGCAGATTCTTGGCTGAAACGGTGGTGATTCATAAAATTCAAGATAAAGGGATAGTTCACCCCAAAAATGAAAATGACCTCATCATTTACTCTCTCTCATGGTTTTAAATCTTTATGAGTTTCTTTCTTCTTTTGAACACTAAAGAAGATATTTTGAAGAATATTGGTTGCTGGGACTCATCGACTTCCATAGAAATGAAAATGACTACAAAAGTCAATGCTACCAGCTACCAGCATTTTTCAAAATATCTTCTTTAGTGATATTTTTTGTCTTCTTTTAACAGAAGAAAGAAACTCAAACAAGTTTTGAACGAGTAAATAGTAAGTGAGAATTTTCATTTTTAGATTAGTTTAGACTCAACTTTATTATCATTACACATGTATAAGCACAAGGCATCGAAATGCAGTTTAGGTCTAACCAGGAGTGCAATAACAGCAAGTGCAGGATATAGGTATGACTTATAAAGTGCAGTTATAGAAAAACTATGGTGATATTTATAGATGGATGTACTATGAACATTATATACAGGTTGTATTAACTATGAATAGAGATTTACAATAGATAAAAATATGTACAGGTTGCTATTAATAATCTATGGAGCTAAAAAAAGTCTCAAAAATAAAACATTTACAAAATACAATTCATACTTTCACAGTAGGCATGGGACGATAACCGTTATCAAGGTATACCGCGGTTTGGAAAAGTCAAGGTTTTAAAACCGCCAACATCTTCAGCAGAAAAGATATCCAAAGATACCGTTTAATATTGTAATAAAATCTGTGTTATTGAGACTAATTAAGACTAATTGATTTATGAATCATAAATCAATGAATTATTGATGAATTATGTAGCCTGGCATGTTAACTGTTCCAAAATATTATAAATCTTTCAAAAAATAAAATATATTGCATTCAAAGGGGAAAAAAGTTTTTGTTTTTTACCCAGACATTAAAAAAAAAAAAAAAAAATTATATATATATATATATATATATATATATATATATATATATATATATATATATATATATATATATATATATATATATATTTTTTTTTTTTTTTTTTTTTTAGAGCAGTAATCACAGTACCGTGATACTGTGAAACTGTGATATATTTATCAAAGGTTATCATACCGTCAGAATCTTATACTGGCCCATGCCTATTTCACAGCACAAGTCACATTTACAAAATCCAATTTGTAAATTCAAAACACAATTCAAAAATACAACACACAATTAGTGAATTCACAAGTAAAAATTCTAAGAATTTTCGCCAAATCCAAATGGATTTGCATATTTATGAATCGTGTTTTGAATTATGAATTGAATGTGTGTATTTATGAATTGCGTTTTGAATTTATGAATTGGATTTGTGTATTTATGAATCGCGTTGTGAATTTACAAATTGGATTCGTGTTTACGTATTGTGTTTTGAACTTACTAATTGGATTTTGTAAGTGTGAATTGTGCTGTGAATGTATGAATTCTATTTTGTAAATGTATTATTTTTGAGACTAATCTGGCTCCATAATACTCAGAGTTACGCAGATAGATATGAACATAATTACAAATGTATATGTGCAGTGGGTATGTACAATTCAAGATGAATTTTATGAATTTTAATTGTGCAATCATTAAATAATAAATAGTAAATAATGCAGTGTTTATGGGCAGTGTAAGTTATAAGGTGAGTGTGGGGGTGCGAGAGGGGGGACAGAATTTAAGCAAAACAGATAACATAAATGTTCTCCAGATTGTTGTGAATATTTGTAGATAGAGGATTTTACTGTTGGAAATGAAGTCAATTTTCTTGTACAAATTGTTTGTCTGATTGTTTTGCTTCATAAGACCTTAGGCGCCCTTTGCACTAGTGCATTTTAGTTTTCATTTAGTACAATCTCTGACCACACTATACAGCCTAAAATAAATTACGCTTGACTATTCATTCTCACTGGGCATGTGTATATTTTAGTAGTGTGGACACCAGGCATAACCGCAACAAAACATTTTAAAAAGAAAACACATTGGTGTAAACGGCACTTTAGTCTATTGCAAGGAGTCACAGGTATTCATTTTGTTTTGCAAAAACTGGCCTGACAGTAAGTAAATTAACAGCATTTTTTTTGAGTAAACTATTCCAACAATTATAAAACTACTAAAGCAATGTGAATAGGCTTGAAGTGATAGATGCTTTACCTCTTTAACTCCAAAAACAGAGAGTAGAGGATATGGATGGCGAAGCAGTTGAGAGCATAGGCATTGGCTGTAGGCTTGACAAAAGATGACAGAGTGCTTATGATAGTGATGATCAGCACCATACGAGCGAAAGATGTCCTGTGAAGAACAAAAGAAAGAAAGAAAGAGCAGAATTAGGCCGTCTTCATGTATATGTACTATTATAAACTACTGTTCTAATGTTTAGACACATAGTTTGAAAAAAGTTTAATATGCTCAGCAACGCCGCATTAATTTGATTAAAACAAAGACAATTTTAGAAAAGAGTACTACAATTTAAAATGTTTAAATCGTAAACGGTTTCAAAATCCTTATTCTAGTCTTTAACATACCACGGTCTTTCAGAATTTATTATATGATTTGATGCTAAAGAAAAGCTTCTAATTGTCATCGCCGCTTAAAAAGTGTAACAAGTAAAGTGTGAGTAAATTCATCACTTTAATATATTATTCCTGAATGCTTTGATGAATACAAACATCAAAAGAACAGAAATTATTTGATTAAGGGTTTTATAATATTCTAAAATGTTAAACTATTGATTGATTTAATGCATCCTTGCTGAAGAATTATTTATTTTATTTTAAAATAATACTAATCACATCAGTCTTTAAGGTCAGCACAAAAATACTGTTTTTCATTCACATTTCAATTTGGAGATTTTGGCTTTTTTGGAGTTTTGTTTCAGTCTGATGTAAAGTAAACGTCTAAAATGCATTTAAAAGTGTGTTTTTTTAATCCAGTTTATTAATTTGGGTATGTGGATTTCAGTTACAATAAATACCTATTTTAATGCCTATTTATTGTTTGTTTATTCTCCTGCAAGAAGCCACACATTTGAACCTCAGTAGCACTAACATATTTTGATATGATACTAATAACATAAGGTAACAGTTTTTCTCAAATACTCTAAAAACTCTTAGAGAAATATTTGTTATTACATCCTTTGCCTGACCATATGTTTTAAGTCAACAAAGAATTGTGAAAATATATATTTTCTGGATTATGGAGTGATCCTCAAAGTCTCTTCTTGTAAAAACCTTAGGCTCTAATTTCAGAACAAGCATATTGAACCTGACTTCATACAATGTTCAGATTTTGGTGCAGTAAATGTATGCAAATTAGCACATTTAATGAAACAATTCATCAGCAAATTTAAACATACCACTTTAACTCAAAATTATAAGTTCAAAGCATTCGAAAAGTAAAGTGACACCCTGATCAAGGCAAGCTTTGCCGAAATTTGTAGGTGTGGTGCACAATAGTGCTGTTTTTTAAAGAATAATAGCCATGTTAATAAAGGTTTTTTTTATTTTATTAACTTTTTCACTTTTTAAATGCCTTGGACTTTTGATTTTGTTGTTTATCTTTATGAATCCCTTATTCAAAGAGCACCGACACATTAATTACCCCTGAATTACATTAATTACCCCTCTTTTTGTTTGATTTTGGGTTTATGTATTGTTTAATATGTTTGCAATTTTTCTTCTCTAATCAATCAACTGGGGAAGTATGGTGAAAACTCATTCATTCATTTATTTTCTTTCAGCTTAGTCTCTGATTTATCAGAGGTTGCCACAGCGAAATGAACCGCCAACTATTCTGGCATATGTTTTACGCAGTGGATGCCCTTCCAGCCACAACCCAGTACTGGGAAACACCGGTACACTCACACACATATACACACACTTATACGACGGCCAATTTAGTTTATCCAATTCACCTATAGCGCATGTATTTGGACTGTGGGGGAAACCGGAGCACCCAGAGGAAACCCACCATAACAACAGGGAGAACATGCAAACTTCACACAGAAATGCCAACTGACCCAGCCGAGACTCGAACCAGCGACCTTCTTTTATTTTTTACCTATTCACTTGCAATGTCTTAAGTTTGCAGACCAGTGAACATTGTCATCAACATTGCTTCATCGCCAGTCATCTCACCTAGATATCAAGCATTTAAATATTAATATAAAGCTGGATGAACCCTACTGAGAAAGCAGTGGAAAGCATCTCTCCCAGGGCGAGAGCAGAATATGATGCTGCAGGTTAAAACAGGGTTACTGTTACACAAACTAAACGCTGTAAACAGATCCATTAATTGCTCCTATTTTTACAGAAGTGCAGACGCAGCTCTCCTAGCAGAAGAAGACATGCTATTCATGCCTCATAAGTGGGACAGAAATATGATGACTATGAATATGTTACCTGTCCTTAACGAAAGAAGGGAAGTGTTTGCGAGGAAACCACAGCGAGTAACCAATAGCCAAAACCCACAGGATAGACAGCTCATCCAGCATCTGGCCCATAAAACTCAGAGTCATGTGGAAATACATGGAGAAGATACCTGAAGAGACAGAGAGAAACCATGGAGTGAAAATGACATTACTGAAGGAAAAAGATGCATTTTCTATGGTTTTATTCTGGAATTGACTCCCACATTTCATTTTTAGGGCTAAATGAAAGTAAAATGGTAATTTTGGAAAAGTTGACTTTAATAGATTGAACATATATGAAGTGATGGAATTTCAGAAACAGCATTAGCATTTTAAGCTAATTCCAATTTTGCTTAGCCTTTAATTACCTTTTTATATTTACATTTGTATGGCCTATTCTACTTGTGCATGTCTAACTTATAATACTTTTTATAAACATTTGTCTTTGTTATTTTTTATTTATTATTATTATAACAATTTTAGAATATCTTTAGAAATACAAATAAATTGATAAATCAATAAAGCTTCTTTGAGATGTGGTGGAACGGGAGATTCGCATCAAGGATGTGCAGCCGACAAATCTGCAGTGACTGCATGATGCTATTATGTCAATATGGAGCAAAAATTTAAGGGAGTTCTAAAGGCAAAAGGGGGTCCAACCCGGTACTAGTAATGTTTACCTAATAAAGTGGCCAGTGAGTATATATTTCAAAATGTTTGCAATTTTTTTGTTCATACAAACATTGCCAATTTGTTTAATTATTTAACTGAATTTTATATAACATGATGAATTATTAATAAATATAGAAAACATATTAAATGCAGGAAATGTGTCAAATTACTGGTGACAATGTTCCACCATTCAGCATTTTATTTATATTTGTTTACAAATAAAACAACACTTATTCTCACATGTACTTATTAAAATATATAAAGCATAAATGATCATACAAAATTTTAAATGATTAAAATATTCTTAGTGATTAACAGTTTTGACGATTCTTAAGCAAATACAGAGTATCTCTGTACAGAATCAAACCTTTACCCTGTAACAAACCTAGACAAACTAGACCCCAACCAAGGCCTTGCAATCACAACTTGGCTATACTTGTATTAAATAATAAAATACAAACACAAAATACAAAAAAATACAATTAAAACCTTCGATATACAAAAGACAAAGTGAGACGGAAAAAAAGTAAATACATGAAAATAAATTAGGTGAATCAATAAAATCAGTCCTTATAAACCCATGACATTTACAAACATTCTTAACAAATGAGTCAAATGTTTTATTTTGTACTAGGATATTGGAAAAGTATAACAATTCACAAAGACAATTCATTAATGTTTTGGGTTAAGGTTAGGATGTAACCCTTCATGAATAAATGATTATTTTTCTAAATATAACTAACAAGACCTTTATTGGTATATAAACGATTGTGACACCAAATGACGTTTTAGTGGAAGCCTTAGAAGGTGTCACGATTGTTTATTTTACCAATAAATGTCATGTTAGGTATTTTTAGAAACATTAACCATTCACTAGAATGTCATTTGGTGTCAGACACACATAAATATGATAGTCCTTATTGTTTGCTCAAAGGAATATAAAATATACACAGGATTAAAATACATTTATAAAGAACTGTTGCTTTTCCCCTTCTGAACCATAGAGTAGACCTCGATAAGCTATTAATGTGGACAAATGAGACACATGCATATATAGAGGGACCAACGGAATTATTCTTTTTCTTTTTTCTTCACACAGATATTGTGGGGTGTTGTTGTTAGCTTGTTGAAGCTACTTGTAGTGTAAGTAAATAACGTTTACATTTTGTTCTAAAATTTCTTATATTTCGTTATATACCAGTGCTTAAAGACAGCATTAAGAGAAAAGCAATATTTTTATTTTGCAAAAGTCAACAGACACAGTGTATATTCTTGCAAGAGACACATTATAAACCCATAAAACAGGTAAAAACAAAAGGTGCCTCAAAGCTCTCTAAACTCTTGTCACCTTATATGGACTGACCCCCTGAACGTAATGCATTGTCTTTTGTATTATTTAAGGTTTATTTATGTTATTATTATTATTATTATTATTATTATTATTATTATTATTATTATTATTTTGTACTATTTTGTTTATTATAAGCTGCTTGGATATAATGTTATATATGTTTAACAATGAAAGTTGAAAATGCAGTTTTGTTATTTAAAGGTTAAGTAACAAGCTAAAATTAACTAAACTAACACTAAAATAGACAAAAAAAAAGGACTAAAAAAAAAAAAAAGAGTAGACCTGGATATTGAACAATGCTGCCCCCTCCTGGATCACTAACACGACAGCCCTTCTTTGATCCACTGTCACACTTACCTACAAACACCATCATGATCCACACCAGATGCACAGCCAGGTTCCTTTCCTTGGCATATGGGTGTAGCAGGTACAGCATTATAGGTGAGATCACAAAGAAGATGAAACTGCTAATCTGGAAGTGGAAAAAAAACTGTGAATCAAACACTGCCAAGAACATTTGATATTATAGCATTCATATTGACTTCTGCCAATTTTGTATTAGCTTTTTTAATGAGGTAGGACTAGGAGTAAAACCTGAATGGGCTGAATGGATGTCTATTGTGCAGATGGATAGGTGTAACGTTGTTGAGTCAGTGTCATTAATGTGGGTGTAGTTTCTGGATGAAACCATGGCACTTTGAGCGTTATCACATGGAGACGGCAGCAATTAGCATAGTTAGCATGGCCTTGAATGGGATTCCTCTGCTGTTAGCGGCTGGATTGAAATTGTGCTGAGTGTGAAAGGATTTGTGTTATCATGCTCATACCGTGTTGAAATATTCCACAACATTCTCTGAATGTTTATAGTTGTCCTCACACCAGTCCACTTCAGAGCTCTCGTAGGAAAACACGCCTGCCATTTTGACAAAGGATGGAAATGACGGGATACCTGAGAAAAGGGGGAGAGTTTTTATAATGATATGTCAAAAATACATCTCTGTGTTGAGGAACAAAACCCTTGCCATGGTGCCAAAGCTTGTTGTCTTTACACACAGGACTGTTCTGGACTCTATTGTGACACAATGGAGCTACTGAACAAAAGCAAATCTCTACCTTTCTGGAGTCGCTATTGGATGTGGAGGCACTCAAATCTTATTAAAGGATAATCCAGTGTTTTCTGTCTGTGTGTTTACAGCTTAAGGTGTGGTGACTTTTAACACTTTATAGCTCGTTTTTGTAGGTGGAATTCATATGATCAAGTATTTGTTTCTGTATAGAGTTCAAGTCGGTCAAGCTAATTCACTGCATTCCAGTTCAGTGCTTAAAGTAAGTTTATGTGCTAGACAGACATTTGATCTCTGCAAACTATTAAAGGGACAGTTCACATCAAAATGAACATTTGCCCACTATGTACAGTACTCACCTTCGCGTGCTTTCACACCTTTATGAGTTTATTCCTTCTGTTAAACCCTTAAAAAGGAGGTTCATCTATTTCTGCATTAAAAATTAGAAAATCCCACTGAATGGTTTTCAAAGGCCACTCTACAAAAGTGTTTTCTAAATTCACACACTTCCACCAGAGCAGCTTTAAAAAAAAGCTTTGTTTCTGTTAATGGTGTCAGTGTGAATGGAAGGCCAGAATAAAGAAATAAATATAAAGAAATTGCATTAGTGGCATATCAGGCATGAAAAGGCTTGTTAAAAATTAATCAGTGACTCATTTCAACAACACAGATTTGTCGCCATCTACCGTCAAATGAATCGAAGAACGAATCATTTAAAGAATAAAAAAAGATTCGACTCACTGAAACATTCAAAATCATTTCAGAGTTGACACTCAACGCTTTTGAAAGTTTCTCTTTACCTCAGCAGGATTTGCTTGAAAGTGCAACAAATTTACTTCTGTTGACTATCAGTTATTGCCATCTTCATCACAAAGTGACCTTTATGATCTTACAAGGTTTTTCATACAGTGATTGTGTGCAGGGTCCGAATTACAAGGAGGTTGGGGGGATTGACCCCCCCAATTAATGCTTGATCACCCTGAAGGACAAAACAAGATGTATGAGGGACCAGCTCTTTAATAGTGAGAAATAGTTTTCTCTGATCAATATCTTAAATATTTATAATTAAAAATGTATAAATTTATACATAAAAAGTATACATTTGACCCCCCTATAACGGTTCATACCATTGTAAATGCACAATCGCGCCAGTCAACGCTAGGAAAAATATCAACAGTCTGAAACTGGCAGTTCTAGAGCACCGATAGACATCTTAAGTATTCACAAAACACATTTCTTGTAAAATAGGTAACACGTGTTTATATCTGCATGTAGCCTAAAAAATAGACACATAATTTGTATTGACCTACAGTCACCTCTAAAATAGTCACTAAATATCCCTCAAAACACCAAGAAATGTTACTTTATTAATAAATTGGATATAGCTAATTTAAATACAATCATAATTTTGATTCAATGAAGCATGTATTACCAAACTACTAATGAACTACTACCCCCCCCCCCCCCCAATCAATGTATATAATTCCCTCACTGATTGTGTGTTTCAATAAAAAATATATATATTTCCAGCTGACAGTATGTACTAAACGACTAACTGTCATGAAGATCACGTGGTTGTTTTAAATCAATACTCTTTCAAACACACACTGTAGATACAATATCACAAACCCAGTAAGATCAAATAACCACCACATTTAGTGCTGTATCCGCTCTGTGGGCCTATCATTACCCCGCAGAGCACGCATCATTGAGCTGGGAAAAGTGAATCCTCTGGATAATGAATTAATTGGTAGGGGAGCACAGCACAGACTTACAGGGAAAGCAAACAAACACTACCATAAGCGCTGACGATTAACATGACTGTCTTTTATAAACGCTCTCAAGGCAATAACAGCTCAGGATAAAAAGCAATAGACCTTCTCTTACCTCTGGAAAACGCATCCACTGCCGCGCGCTCCATGTGTCAGGTTTAAGTAGAGGAGAAATGTCCCCGATCTTGTTACTCGGGTCCCGGTCTCTGACATCACCTGTGAAGGGTTCAGGTGAAACCGAGCGAACGGTGGCATTTCTCAATTGAGCCACTGTATCTGGAGCTGTCAGCTCGCTATGCGGACAGACCAGAATCGTGCGGTTATACATGTGAACGGCTGGCACGAGCCGCGGCACAGGTTTAACAAGCTGAGGTCAAGTTTACATGCAGCTCACCTGTCGACTCTCTGACGCCATTCGGCCCATTAACCGCGACATATACCTACAATTTCCCTATTTAATGCATTCGCTAAAATTAAACCACTTCAAATGGAAAGTATGGGCTTTACAGCACCTCCCACATAAATATTGACCATAGCCATATTTTCCCCAGCTGTTATCAGAACTGGGAAATGATTTTTCGAAAATGAAACATTTTAATAGCATTTATTTATTGATATTTACAACATTTTATCAAGGTGGGTACATATAAATTAAGATGCAAAATCCTCCAAGTACCATCTGAAATTTTCTTCCAAAATAATCATTTTTCTCAGTCTCCTGTTCAATAATTTTTACTTTTATGGGCCACTATAGCTAAAAAGTGTCTTAAGTGCCTCAGATAAGTCATTTTGATAACTTTTATATTTTGTTTTTATAATGTTATTAATCATTTTGCACATGTTCTTGAAATTGCTGTCCACCCTGTCATGATGTGATAAATGCCCCTTTAAGAAACCCTCTGATGTACTCATTGGCATCCGAATGCCCATTTTGCCTTTCTTCAGAGGAGGTTAAACATCTGATGTGCACACAGTAAAACATAATGTCCTCTATCTACTCAATAAAATTGATGTAACAAGCAAAATTATTAATTAAATTCAACAAAAATGTATTGAGTAACAATTAATCATTGAAATTAATTTAATCAAAAAATTCGGAACTCTCAAAGGCACTTTATAGTGTTAATAACCCTTATGCTGTCGAATACAGTCTTTTCATTATCCAGCAAGGATATTTCACACAAAAATCTAAATTTTTATCATAATTTTGCCTATTCGCCCTTCACTTAAAAACCTGCTTGACTTTTTTTTCTTTTGTTGAATAATGTTTTGATGAAAGCTGGAAACCTGTAACCATAGACTTCCATAGTATTTGTTTTTGTTTGTTTTTCTGAGGAAGTCAGTGGTTACAGGTTTCAGCTTTCTTCAAAATCTCTTTAAGATTCTGAATAAAGAAACTCAATGATTTGAAACCACTTGAGGAAGCGTAAATAGAGAGTAGATTTCATAAACTATCCCTTTAAAGTAAAATAACTCATAAACACAAGGCTGAAAAACACTCAATTTAGAAGAAAATGCCAGATAGCACTTGGAGGACTGCACCTGAACTCTTCATATCATTCCTTAATAATTACTTTAACAATTCACATTCATTCATTTTTTTGTTTTGTTTTGTTTTAAACCTAACTTTAGGTTCTCACAAATCATAAAAACAACACAGACTTTTTTCTCTGATAACATTGTTTGAATATTTCAAATAACATTGTTGTCATTTACATGCTTTTTCCTCAAACTAATATGGCAATGTTTTCATCTGTGGAATAGAAAATCTAATTTCCAATCTGATTTCTTTACACGTCTTAAGTCATTGGCATTGTGTTGTCTAGAAATAAATATAAACATCTGAAAACATGACACCTTTTTGTGTCTATTTGGGGTATTTTATGCAAAACAAATTCTCTAAGAAACATTTTTTATTTGACATTTCTGAAGAAATGTCATCAGTAGTTTACAGAATAAAGGTAAAAATGTTGTTTTCTTGAAGGCTTTGAATTTTTCCATGTTATTTTGTTAGTAGTACATTTCATAATATATTGTTTTAATATATATTTAAAAATTTACCACAAACAAAGTGAATTTAATTCAGCCGGACATACACACTTATCAACATGAACAACAACAATGTCGTCGGACATGAAATCATACTTAAAAAATGACAAAATGATCGTGAAACTCCACAGCAGTAACAACAACAACTGACAGGTATTTTGTTTACCGGTTACTATGGTTAATTTAATTTGGCCAGTAAAAGACACAAAGACCGGCAGGGAAACATACACTATATATACAGTAGGAACATTTGAAGGCAGACTAGCATGAAACCTGCTGTGGTTATTCCTCAAAAAGCTCAGATGCAAACACCCCGGCTTAAATCTGTATTTGTTTTCACACTCAGCAATGTTGACTTTGCATAAATGTTTAGCAAGGAAAATGAGGACTGACTCTCATATTTGCTGGTGCTGTAGTGTCTCTGTGCACCTGTTCAGATGAATTTCAGTCTGAACTCACCTGCTCAACCAGTCTTCCCAGCCGTTTCTGCCGTTCGCCTTTATGTAATACTGGTTAATAACCTCTATTCTGATTCAAATCCAGTCCAAACATCACATTAAATGCATGTACAGAAACAGAAAAGAGGGGAAACAGAAGACAGAAAAACATGTTTCCTACATGGTGAAGTTATTTAGGCTAGACAAATTGCAGGAACAACAGGTTTTCTGGCTAAGAGACAAAGCGAAGTTTTCACAGCCTGAAGGAAATAACTACATCCAATACACATTCACCACTTGATCATGATCTTCAATATCAACAAAGCTTGATCAGAGTGAACCTGATCTGATAAGGAACAATAGTCATTTATAGTTCATTATTTGCACATTGTAAATGATGTATTACACATTTTTCCATATTTTGTGCATACAGTACTTGAGAGACATTATACAAAAGAATACTTGAATCCAGACTGTCATGAACACATTTCTCGTCACATTTTTTAGAAAAATTATGTTTTAATACTGTTATCACAGACATCCATTTATATTTTTATAATTGAAGATTTTACACAGAAAAGAATATAAAATGTAAAAAACATGCACAAAAATGTTGCTTTCTCTTATATCCACTACCTGACAAAAGTCTTGTTGCCTATCCAAGTTTTAGGAACAACAAATAATAATTTGACTTCTAGTTGATCATTTGGTAACAGAAGGGGCTTATATGAAAGGCAAAGGCCTCAAGATTACGCTTATTTTACCAAAATAACATATGATCATGCCTTGATATTTAATTAGGACAGTAAGGTCTGACTTTGCTTAGACAAAAGTCTTGTCACTTAACAGAAATAATGTACAGTATAGAATATAAAGTCATGGTGCAGTGGGAAAAGTATTAATATTGTGTTTGACTCCCATGAGCTTGGAGGACCTCATCCATACATCTCTGCAATGACTCAAAAACGTATTAATGAAGTCATCTGAAATGGCAAAGAAAACGTTCTTGCAGGACTCCCAGAGTTCATCAAGATTCTTTGGATTCATCTTCAATGCCTCCATCTTACTCCAGACATACTCAATAATGTTCATGTCTGGTGACTGAGCTGGCCAATTCTGGGGCACCTTGACCTTCTTTGTTATCCTGTTGAGGAATTTGCCTTCTCCTGTGGTTTGTAATGTAATGGGCAGCACAAGCGTCTTAATACCTCAGGCTGTTGATGTTGCCATCCATTCTGCAGATATCTTGCACGCTGCCATACTAAAGGTAACCTCAAACCATGATTTTTCCTTCACCGAACATTCTGTGAGAATCTTGAGTCCATGTGGGTTCCAGTAGGTCTTCTGCAGTATTTGTGATGATTGGGATGCAGTTCAACAGATGATTAATCAGAAAAATTTACCTTCTGCCACTTTTCCAAATGATCAACTAGAAGTCAAGTTATTATTTGTTGCTCTTACAACTGGGATCGATGACAAAACTTTAGTCAGGCAGTGTATATAGCTTTCAGAATATTAGACCAGAACTAAGCAATAGGCTGTTATTGCTATTTGTTTTTTTTTTATATTTCTTATAATTATTTTATGTTAGGACCTATTTTAATATATTTTATTTGTATTTACATATTTTAATAGAGAACAGCACTAAAATACTTTCAAACAAAGCTCTCTTTAATACTGCTATCAGACATCAACATCAAACATTAATTGAGCATTTTTCTGATTAAAGATATTAGACAGAAGACCATATAAAATTACAAAACAATGCTTAGAAAATGTTTTCTAATTTTTTTACATACACAGTTTTCAAGAAATTACACAAAAATTAAAGCAAAAAAGCAATGATTGCTGTTCCTCCCTTCCCTGTTATAAAAATGCTCTTGGAAATCTTTCTAATTGTAAAACAGTGCCGTCAAGTGGTCATTTGTAGACAGTGCAGAGTCTTTGTAAACGGTATTTGCTCTTCCATAAAAAAACTAGTCTATTTAGTCTAGTCTAAAAACAGTTTTTAAAAACATCAAATTCAGCAAGAAAAACAAACAAAACAATTCACAATTCACTGATCTCGTCACTGGCCTGAAGTGTAAAATCTCAGAGATTTTCATGATCTGTTTCTCAACTGGTAGGTCGTGACTTTATGAAAGAAGTGTGTGAAAGCTTTTAATGCTTCTTGTTAGATGCACTTCATGTGCGTGAAAACACATTCTCCTAAAGGCCATTTCAGATGAGATACGGCAATAATCTTTCTCAACCTGTCAGCTGTTATTCTGTTACTAAACTTTTCGAATGTTATTGTATCAGCAAAAACTAGTTTGGAACTGCTATTTAATTCTTATTCATCAGTATTAACAATACTCTTTCAAGTGAGGTGGTGCTTGTGTTCGATGACCATAGGAAAATGGTCCCGCGGCCAAACCAGTTGAGAACCACTGATCTAGGGTGCAGGTCTACCTCTTTAGATCTTCTCCACATAGTTTCCAGGAAAGAGACCTTCTTTCCCACGAATTCTTCCCCGCCACCATCCTGATTGGTCTGCAGGACACCCGGAGGAATGTTAGAGAAAGTGCAACCAGTCTCAAACAAAAACTGTTTCATTTCCAGTTCTTACCTTCAGCGAGGATCTCAATGATGTCGTTGACGTCAAAGCTGATTTCATCCACATCCTGGCCAAAATACTGATAAAGCGCTCTGCATCGTGGGCCCTGTGGTCGTGCCTGAGGTTTGGGCCGGCTAGAGGGGGCCGGAGGAGGACGCTGGCTGATGCTCTTTTTCCGCTGCATGCTGGGGAGTTTTACATTTCATTTAGTATTTTGACAAACTAGATATTGGGATGTTTCTGTATGTACAGTACATATCTGTTCTCTATGAAGGCTTGGGTTATTGAAACTTTTTTCTTATCAATACCTTTTTTATTTTATTCTGGAGCAAAATTGTACATTTCTCAGTTGCAACAAAGTCAGAATTGTGAGATGTAAAGTCAAAAGTAGTAAAAAAAAGCAAGGCTTAACTCAAAATAATAAAAAAATACTAATATGTAAAATCTGGATTCTGGGGAATAAGATCTGTAAAATTCAATCTTTTGCTGGGTTCACATCAAATGTGGAAATGACATACAAAGTCAATGCAAATGCACAAATAGAAACAAATTATTGCAGCGTGGCGCTTATGATGTGGAATGTATGACGTGTTTGCTGAAAACACAAAGAATTCACCTCAATCGTGTCTTTCACAAAGTTCAAATAATTTATAACACAAGTGAAAAATTTATATGATGGGGAAAAAAATGAGTAAACTAGCGTGATGGATGTGCTGCTTCGCATTTGGTGAGAATCCAGTATAAGAATTCTGATAAAAAAGGTAAAAAGGTAAAAAGTTCAGAATTTCAATACAAAAATAGTGAAATATAAAAACATTCTGTTAAAAAGGCAAAAAGAGTGAGATTCTCAAAATCTTGAGAAAAAAGTAGTAAATTCAGTATTCCAATATAATATAATATAATATAATATAATATAATATAATATAATATAATATAATATAATATAATATAATATAATATAATTAGAAGCTTGTACAGTTCGCTTACCCAGACATGCCCTGATCAGGCACATTGAGGAAGTCGAGGTTTGTGGACTGATTCTGAACCGGCCTCGAGCCTCTTTGATTCTTCTGCGAGCCTAGTTTTAGAGGGTTGCTGGGTGGAGGATTCTGCCTCACTGGCATGGAGTACGTCACTTCCTTCTGCTGCTGCTGCTGACCGCCACCCCGATGAAACTGCGCTGCCCCATTCTGATGCCCACCTGTAAAGAAATACACAGAGCACCAGTTATTTTTCTATAACTGACAAATGTAAGCCAGAGACTCCAAAAATGAGAATACAGATTATTACAGCAGCAAGAACTGTTAGGGCTCTCTGTTTTTCATTATGTATTCCTGAGGGCCAGCCGGAGTACAGTATGTTTCTGCTTTGAGCTTTGGGTCCTCCCCAGGTGTTTTCACTCTCAGGGAGTTTTCTCTTGAGAAATAAACGTGTGCTTAATTATATTAAGCCTGCCCTAGTTGTACTTCAAAAGCTTTTTCATGTACTTTTAGATAATAAATTCATTTTAAACCAAATAAGAAAATGTCAGCTGTTTATTTTCTATCAGTCTTAGTACATGCTGATGGATGCTGGTGGTTGGAATTACGGGAGTTTTCCGGGATAAATAACAAAATGGGTGGGTGGCTGGAGATGGGTCTGAAATACAGGAGACTCCCGGGAAAAACAGGAGTGTTGGCAGGTATGCTCACACATACACTATGCCAATCACGCAGATTAGCTTCGCGCTTAGGAGGGGTTTGGGAACAAATGAATTGCTGAACGAATCATATGGAAGTCGCTGGGATAATTATGTAAAAATAAATGCATTTTATAAGTTGTTGGAGACCCTTAAAACCAAAATATGACCCTTTTTAATGTATAATAGGGGCTCTTTAAACGAAGAATAGACTTGGGCCTACTGGTGTACACGTTTTGTATATTTATAACCACGTTAGAGGATATTAGGGGTCACGTGTCTCTGGCATTGTTATTTTGGGGCTCATGGGCTGAAAAGTGTGGGAACCCCTGCTCTAGGGGACTTGTAAAATCAGCATCCAAAGAAAAGTGGAGTGTTCCTTTAATCGTGGTGAGTTTATAATAGCATAACAGTTTACTAGAAGTGCCCGGACGGGTTTATTCAAAATTAAAAGTTCTCATGCATAAGGCGCATTGGCTATCAGTTTCTAAAATTACTTAACTGCTCTGAACATGTTTGGCTGTGCAATGTGGGTTTAATAACCCATGTTAAAACCCTGAGTAAAACAGTTCCAGCTACACTTCGCAACTGCAAATATGAATCTTCCCATCACTGATAAAGAACGCAGTGTGAAAAGCACATTTGATATATACTGTAAATTCAGAGTCTCCCTACCTCTGTGCTGTGGCTGGCTTCTTCCTCCATGACTCTGAGGCATGCCTTTCCTGGTCGGCTCTGTAGAGAAACAAAAAGAGTAGTGAAACTCAATGTACAGCTGTTGAATACCCTCTTTATCTATGCCTCCCACATACTGGATGTCTTAGGCAGTCCATCTCCAACACTGACGGTGAGGGTCTTTCCTCCGGCTTTGATGACGGATTCATCGGCCTGTCCTTTCTGAAACACCACCATTCGTGTGCCTCCTCCCCCCCATCCCTCTTTCTTCACATTAAACTGCAGCCTGTGCAGAACATGAACATCAGCTTGAGTCCTGCACTGAGTCTACTGGTGCAATAGAGAATGAGAGAGATGGAGAATAATGGGCACCTGTCACTGAAGGACAGAGTGAGTTTACTTCTGGTTTGCTCCTCGTAACGTTTGCACAGCAGTGTAAGGAACTCAGTCTTGAACATGGACTCCAGCAGACTGTCGTACTCCGTCTCGTGTAGAATGAAGAAGTCATCTTGTCTTGTGCTGCAGGGAATAAAAAAGATGATTATAAAAACACTTCCTTACTCGAGCACTTCATTCTCTCAGCACTAACTGTTCCTTTGTATAATTAGCACTGTGTTTATTGCCTCATCGTGTTGATTTGCTGAATGTCTCCTCAATTGTAGGTCACTTTGGACAAAAGTGTCTGCCAAATGACTAAATGTAAATGTAAATATTTGTTTTTACAGTTACTGAAGAAAATGTGAATGAACTTTCCAGCACTATAATGCTTCATGGTAGGGCTGCACAATACTGGAAAAATCTGACACTGCAATATTTTGTATTTCACTCTTCAGTGTTTGGACTTTCAGCAGTGAAAATTAATCCACACTGAACTGAACTAAACTAAACTGAACTTCAACTCTGAAAACTGGACTGACACAGTTTCAATGTACTAGAACTTCTTTGTTAAGCTGCTTTGACATCTGAATCTACATTTGAATCTACATTTTCAAAGAGCTATAGAAATGAAGATGAATTTAATTGAATTTCTGCTCTATATCTCGTACTAAACATACAATTTCACCAGATGACTTGAATACCTCTATTTTGGAAATAATTTATTAGTTTTCTATTGATTGGCATGATTCTGTAGGGGAACAAATCATGCACAGAATGTAATAAACAAATTACTAGTACAGCGAAATGCAATAGAGCAAACGTAAAAGTGAAATAAACAATGCTTTGTGGTTTTCGGAATAGTCAAATCGTATTCAGGTACAAAAACTGAAAAATAATACTCTGCATATACTTGACTGTTATAATAGTTCAAAGAAATGACTCTATAGTATTTACTGAAAGTGTCTGAATGCTTTAAATTCTCTTGGGGCTTAAAAACGTGCAAATGATAAACTTTCTCTCCATCATGGTTAAACTCTTCAGTAACTCAACAAATCTCATGTTCTTTGAACTGTGTGTATATATAATCCCAATATGATATATAGATATCGAAATATAAATGATATATATATAGAAATAATGCTAAACTATATAATCCCAATTTAACAATGCAGATCATGCGACTAATGCGGATACTCACATAGTGATATCGATGCTCAAACATTATATTGTGCAGCCCTACATCATGGGGTGGCATTGGTCAGTGTTTCTCACTGGCCACTTTATTTGGGTATACATTGCTAGTACTGGGATAAAACCACTTTTTTGTTCCAGAACCGCCTTAATTTCATTCAAGATGTCGAGACACATTAAAAAAATGTACAGAAAATTACAACCAACTGAATGCAGTCATTCAACAATCACAATCAACAGTTCAGACACATTATGTGTTGAAACTATGTTGAAAGCAAATGTTTACAATTAAACAGCATTCGATAATAATAGTTAAAAACAAACAAAAATTAAATTACTACAAAATAAATTATTGAAGAGTGCATCTATTAAATGGAAGGCAAGAGTTCAAGTAAGTTTTAAAACATAACCACTTAAAAAAAAGAGTTTTCACAGAGCATCTAACCTTTTCCAACTTTACAAAATGCATGGTATCCACAAGCCATTGGGATTTAGTTGAAGGCTCATTTGATTTCCAGTGAAGTAGAATACAACGCTTAGCTAATAATGAGGTAAAGGCCAAAATATCAAGTTGTTTAGAATTAAACTGGGACCAAGTCTTTGGAACCCCCAAAAAGGCAACATCGGGGGATGGGCATATATTTACCTGCAAAACCTTAGACATTATTGTAAAATAATGAATCCAGTAATTCTGTAACATAGGGCACATAAAGAACATATGACCTAAATTACACTGTGGTGCATGACATCTGTCACATCTGTCATCAATATTGGGAAAAAGTTCAGATAGCCTGGTTTTTAAGAAATGGATTCTATAACTACTTTACCTTTATGTATTTACTGTATATTCAAAATTGCTATTAGTTCACTGTGTTATTGATTTTCTGCAATGTACAGTTCTATTCTCTGTGCCTCTTTGGTCAAAATTGATTCAGAATTCATTTTTCGTTTTCGCTTTATCGAAATGAGATAACACTTGCTAACCTCTGGCACATTACTGACATTTTTAAGATATGTCATAAATTCACATTGGCTTTTTATCAGTTTGAAAAGACCAGCATTGCATCACTGAGATTTGCAGTTTCAACTTGCATCATCATGGCTACATCCTGATATTATTGACACACTTTGGTGACCCTATATATATTTTTTAAAACCTCCAGAGGGCACTGTTCTCAATAAAAAGAGTCCATTTAACTGTCTTTACTTGTTTACTTAGAAATATTAGACTTCTATTAGAAAAAAGCTCATAATTGGCTATTGTATAAATATTACATAATGTCATAATGTTTCCTTAAACATCAGAATGAAATTCAATAATAATTATTAAACAAAATAAAGATCATTTCACAACTAATAGATTTATGCTGAGAAAATAGTTGGTAGTTTTGAGTGAAAACGAAATGAATTATGTTACTTTTAGCATGATATTTAAAGATGTAATTTAATATTTAATATTAATGGTAATAGATGTGTTATATAATTTTTAAAATTAAAAAAGATTTGTGCGTTCTGGACCATATAAAGAAACTCTGTCAATAATGATTTAGGAGTAAATTATGTTTAATCTTCAGCCAGGCTTCACAGTTCAACAAACAACTTATATACTAAAGAAGAATTAAGAGCAATTAAAGAAGAGAGGAGAGCGGAGGAGATAACAGGGACCTTGACTGATGAAAATCCCATTGTTGACTCAGTAATTGATTTCCACATTAACTTATTATATAATATTATAAATCATCTTCATAAAAGGAAGATGATCACAGTCTTTCACCCCTTGCTTAAAACCCCCCATACTTTCATTCTTTCTCACTCTTGACATATAAGGCAGACGAGAAGAACTGAGCTGCCATAAATATTAACTCATTTCCTTTTTGCTAATTTCCTTTTAACACGTTGCATTTAGTCTCCGCAAAACTTCCGTATCAGCTTTTCTGCTGTTTGGTGGTCTGGCAGCTTGTTTGTGGCATGCAGTAATAAATCTGCTTGCAAGCACTGTTGTGTATCAAGTACACTCAAAAAATGTAGGCCTAACAAATAAGATTTATGTGTTCTGATTGCATTTAAATGTCCATCCATTTGGATTGCATACTTAACATAACTGAACTAATAAACTTTATGTGATTGATATTTGTCAGCTAAAGATAAATTAAACAAATAAGAACAAGATTTAGGTAATAATATCAATACATCCAATGTGTTTAAATTGCTTATTTATATTGTGAGGAGTATGAAGTTGCATCGATTTTGCCATTAAATATTAAGTAAACCAATCTCATAGAATTTCACTTTTTTCTACAGCTAAATATTATTACACTCTTTATTAGGTACACCTTACTAGAACCGGGGTGGACCCCCTTTTGCCTTCAGAACCGCCTTAATCCTTCATGCTATAGATTTCACAAGGTACTGGAAATATTCCTCAGAGACTTTGGTCCGTATTGACATGATAACATCATGCAGCTTCTGCAGATTTGATGGTTGCACATCCATGATACGTATCTCCCATTCCAAATCCCGAAGGTGCTCTATTGGATTGAGTTCTGGTGACTGTGGAGGCCATTTGAGTACAGTGAACTCATTGTCATGTTCAAGAAACCAGTCTGAGATGATTCACGCTTTATGACATGGTGCGTTATCCTGCTGGAAGTAGCCATCAGAAGATGGGTACACTGTATTCATAAAGTGATGGACATGGTCAGCAACAATACTCAGGTAGGCTGTGGCGTTGACATAATGCTCAATTGGTACTAATGGGCCCAAAGTGTGCCAAGAAAATCCACACCATTACACCACTAGCAGCCTTGTATCATTCATTGATACAAGACAGAATGAATCCATGCTTTCATGTTGTTGACGCCAAATTCTCAATCATCCAAATGTTGCAGCAGAAATCGAGACTCATCAACGTTTTTCCAATCTTTTATTGTCAAATTTTGGTGAGCCTGTGCGAAATGTAGCCTCAGTTTCCTGTTCTTAGCTGACAGGAGTGGCTTCTGCTGCTGTAGCCCATCCGCCTCAAGGTTGGACATGTTGCGCGTTCAGAGATCCTCTTCTGCATACCTCGGTTGTAACGAGTGGTTGTTTGAGTTACTGTTGCCTTTCTTTCAGATGGAACCAGTCTGGCCATTCTCCTCTGACCTCAACAAGGCATTTGCGCCCACAGAACTGCCGCTCACTGGATATTTTCTTTTTCAGACCATTCTCTGTAAACCCTAGAGACGGTTATGCGTGAAAATCCCGTAGATCAGCAGTTTCTGAAATACTCAGATCAGCCTGTCTGGCACCAACAACCATGCCACGTTCAAAATCACCTTTTTTCCCCATTCTGATGCTCGGTTTGAACTGCAGCAGATCGTCTTGACCATGTCTACATGCCTAAATGCTGCCATGTCATTGGCTGATTAGAAATTTGGGTTAACAAGCAGTTGGACAGATATACCTAACAAAGTGGCGGTGAGTGTATACCATATTCATATCTTTTAGCTGATTAAATCTAATTCCATAGTATTCAATCTTAACAGATTTAGTTTGATTTCAAGGAAACTGTCAACATACATTAACAAAAAACTGACACATTATATAAAATCAAAAGTTACAAATAGTTATTGATAAACTTCACCCTGATTCATTTTTGAGCAACTTTTATCGCATTTTCCGAGGGTCGCAAAGCAAAATAAATCACGAAAATGGTAATCCCTAAATGGGCATTGCCTTTTGGGATGTGCAGTTGAGAAAATTAGCTACTATTTTGCAAAAGAGAGAGAGAACAAAGTAAACTTAAATGTTGTTTAGACCTAAATAGAGATTATACGACAGCAACATATCTGAGTGCAGTAAAAATCAGTAAATTAAGAAACAACAATGACCAAATACAGGTTGAGTGCTCTCAGTCTGACTGTAGAAACGGGCTGATACAGACAGAACTGGCAACCCAAAAAGAGCCGCGTCTGCTCACACTGAGCCCAGGTAGAGGTGAAGTTGGAGGAACACTTCCTCATCCACTGCACAAACTATCAGCACATCAGAGAAACATTCTACCCCAAACTACAGAGCATTTACCCACAATTCACTGAGTCAGACAATAAAACCCAGCTTCAGTATTTACTAGTAGACAAAAGCTGACTGTGTCCTTCAGGCAGCATACATTAATGCCTGTCACAAAAAGACAGAGCAGACCAATAAAAACATCAGTGATGCACTTGCACGCACACGCACACACACACACACACACACACAAACACGCACGCTTGCACACACGCATGCACGCACGCTCGCACACACACACACACACACACACACACACACAGTATGAGAGAGAGCAGAATGTTTCTACATTTAGGAATCTTTTTCACAGCTGTTCCCTGTTAAATGAGTAATGTGTAACTTCTTCAAATTAGGCTCCATATTTTAAGGATGTTATTTTCACAACTGTAGATTGTTTGCTTTGCTCTGAAACACAAACTAAACTGTTACTGCTTCTTGGTTAGGTTGGCTTTCGCAAATAGTGCAAAATGTGTCACATGCAGCTATCATATGATTGGTCAGAGCGCACATAATGTTTTGGGATTCCACATATTGCACATATTCCATCAGAATAAATAAACAGACAGCAGATCCTTGGCTTTCTTTGTTGTTGTCAAATATATATATATATATAGTTGAAGTCAGAATTATTAGCCCCTCTGAATTATTAGTCCCCTGTTTATTTTTTCCTCAATTTCTGCTGAACGGAGAGAAGATTTTTTTCAACACATTTCTAAACAAAATATTTTAATAACTCATTTCTAATAACTGATTTATTTTATCTTTGCCATGATGACAGTAAATAATATTTGACTAGATATTTTTCAAGACACTTCTATACAGCTTAAAGTGCCATTTAAAGGCTTAACTAGGTTAATTAGGTAAACTAGGCAGGTTATGGTAATTTGGCAAGTTATTGTATAACGACGGTTTGTTCTGTAGACAGTCGAAAAAAATATATAGCTTAAAGGGGCTAATAATATTGACCTTAAAATGGTTTTTAAAAAACTAAAAACTGCTTTTATTCTAGCCGAAATAGAACAAAGACTTTCTCCAGCAGAAAAAAATTTTTTATCAGACATACTGTGAAAATTTTAGACATCATTCAAACATCATTTGGGAAATATATAAAAGGAAACAAAAAATTCAAAGGGGGGCTAATAATGCTGACTTCAACTATATATATATATATATATATATATATATATATATATATATATATATATATATATATATATATATATATATATATATATCAATAATTGTGAGTTAAACTGCAACAAAAATATATGAAATGCGTAATTGAAAATACACACAAAACATAGATGTGTGTACATACATATATATATATATTCATATATTTTTGTTTCAGTTTAACTCACAATTATTGATTCTGAACTGAAAATTGATTGTGAGAGGCATCAGCAAGATAAGCACTGTTTTTATTTTTAACTCAGTGTACATAAATCCTCATATACAGTGATAAAGCCAGGTCTGCCGTTCTGTTTTTATATATGCATAGTTACAGTTTCTACTTTGAAGCTTACCTCAATGACACTGAACGGATGCCGCTGATGTCCAGCCTTCTTTTCAGAACTTCTTTTATCTGGCCCTTTTCTGGTCCTTTCTTTATCTTTTCCCGTCCAATTAGGTAGATGGATTTTGGTGACAGTATTAGATCCCGCTTTATAGACTGAAGACAAAGAAGTAAGCACGATACAAATAATTAGGAAAAAAATTATTGAATATAGTTTATAACATTTTTTTCTCTTTTAAATGTTTCCTAAATGATGTTTAACAGAGCAAGGAATTTTTCACAGTATTTCCTATAATATTTAGTTTTTTTGTTATGGAGAAAGTCTTTTTTGATTTATTTCAGCTAGAATGAAAGCAGATTATTTTTTAACATTTAAAGGTCAAAATTATTAGCCCCCATAAAATTTTTTTTTAATTGGCTACAAAACAAACAATTGGTTTAGAATATTTTGCCTAGTTACCCTAATGAGCCTAGTTAAGCCTTTAAATGTCACTTTAAGCTGTATAGAAGTATCTTGAAAAATATCTAGTCAAATATTATTTACTGTCATCATGGCAAAGATAAAATAAATCAGTTATTAGAGATGAGTTATTAAAACTATTATGTTTAGAATGGATTTTTCTCTCCTTCAAACAGAATTTAGGGGAAAATATAAAAGAATTAAAATTTAACAGGAGGGATAATAATTCTGACTTCAACTGTATAACACTTGGGCATAACCTTTGGCTTTAACATCACAACTATTCACTGTAAAAAGTATCCATAAATTCCGTATTTTGTCATTCATGTTTGTTTTTATTTATTTATGCTTTTGAATCAGATTATGGGACATGGATCTTTCCTCCAACAACTTTTGATGTTGAAAAATTTTGTAAAAGTAACTTGTATTGACATTTGTATTAGTTTAAGTGATAATAAGTACTATATTGTCTGCATTAGTGTTGTGAATTACAGTACAAAACAAGGTAATAAACAGGGACCTATTTCTGTATTATTTCTCTTCAAACTCCTAAAACGTCAATAACAGTCACTTTGCTGCAATTTAACTGCAGAGTTCAATTTTCAACTTCAAAAGTCAACAGAGCAAAGATCAAGGTCCCATTATGCAATTCATAACCATATATGAACAGAAAAAATAATGTTAATCACGAAATATTGAAACTGTTAAATTACAGATTAATGAAATTAATTCTTTGTAAATCAGTTTACTAAAATAATTTCTGAAGGATCATGTAACACTAAACATTGGAATAACGATGCAAAATATTCAGTCGGCACACACACAAGCACAAAAAAAAGATTAAATACATGCATCCATGACAACAATAAAAACCTTAAATCCCTTTTTTGCTCATTATTTCCTCACCTTGAATCTACGGTCAAACTTGTTAACCGAGTCAGCAAAGTCAACCCGCTCTCTTTTGGCCATGAACTGCCGCAGCTCAGGTTTGTCCTCCATGCCCAGGTAATCGCCAACAAAGTTTCTGTTTATACTATTCCTACGTCGTTCTTTAGAGTTATAAAGTATATCCGAGGCTAAAAATGGCAAGAGAAAGAGAAAAAAACATGACTCATACATCAAGTACATTACATTACACAACAGGAAATGCAGATCAGAAAAATGTATTCTTGTTCATTACTGAATATCTTAAAAGGATCACAATTAAATAAAATATAGTTAAAAATTAATTACTGTAACAACATGTGTGAAGTGCTGTTTTAAACAGGTTCTGTTGTACACTGTTGTCGCTGTCTGCACAAAAATAAGACGTTTTCTGTTTGTTCATACTTAATTAAAATGAGCTGAATCCACACAATTCTGGAGTTTTTTGAGGGACAACTTAATTGTTTTATGATCAATCCGCTTAAATTAGTAAAAACGAATAAGTTAACTTAATTCCTTCCTGTTGTCCCAACGCAAATCGATATGTGTGGAACCCAGCAATTTTTACAGTGTGTATGTGACTTTATAGCATCATTTTTAAGGTTTTATGAGCATTAGGATGCTGCTTATGTAGGCAATACACAATCATTCACTTGGTTTTACAGGCTCACCCTCTTCCCGCATTTGTTCATATTTCCTCCTGGCAATGTATTTCCTCCACGCCTTCTGGATGGTTCTGGCAAATGTGTCAAACTTCCTTTCTCGCATCTCTTCCAGCAGAAAGAGCTAAAGATTGAAGAAACGGGAGTTGAAGTGAGAAATGCTGTTTAAGGGGTACGTCATGATTCGAGAAACTGTTAATTCAAGGGCTTTTTTTTAGATCTTTGAGTTTTGACTTCGACTTTTAACACACTTATTTTCTTTAGCTTTTAATCACGTGTTGTGAGTTTATGTATTTTGGTTATTTGTACGTTTGTATGTATTACGTGTTTTTATGTACAGCACTTTGATACCCATTGTGGTTGGTTGAAAGTGCTCAAGAAATAAATTGAGTTGACTTTTAACTCTGAGCCTCACCGACTCCGGATTCTTGATGAAGATTTTGGAGCGACCCATCTGGTACTGGTCTGTCTCCATGTTTACCGAACGCAGAAGGTGCAAAACGCCCTGCTGCTCTGCTCCACGCCAACATGGCCACGTCTCTGCTGTCAGGATGGCATACCTAGCAAAATGTGTGATTCAGTTACCTGAGATGCTAGAACTGAGACAGACACATCTGGGAAATCATCTCTAAAATTAGCCCTCTTGAGATTAGCAATGTCTGAGATTAACACCATCAGTGAGATTTACACCTGAGATTCATTTATTTGTTCCTACATTCACTTAACTAGAACAATAGAGCTAAAGGGTCTGATATAATCAAAGCATGATCAAAGAACTATCTTGAGTAATGTAAACAAAAATTAAGCTGTAGTTTATTACAGGAATCCTTCTGGAAAAGATCACTGTGGCTGAGGTACTATTGGTATGAATTGTATACGTAATAGGTTTGTATAGCTGTAAGGCTTTGCTTCATTGGCATGAAAATATTTGACTGGTTCATTCCTTCTGTTCAGACTGATCAGGTCCAACACAAGTAAAAACGTGAACACTTTGGAGAAGTGCTTTAAAATAGAAACTGAAGCTGTAATCCTAACTGAAAGCGACACTGCCTGTGGTTTTTAAGTTCAATACTGTAAAGCTGCTCACTTTAAAGCAGTTACTTTATTACTACTAATTAATGTGGTCTGTAAATAAATGTGACTTAAAGAGACAGTTGACCTAAATATTTTAATTCTGTCATCATTTAGACACCCTTGACTAGTTTCATACCACTTTGAGTGTTTTTTTTTTTGTTTAGTTTTGTCGAACACAAAAGAAGATATTTGGAATAATGTTGTAAACCTGTAACCATTGACTTCCATAGTATTTGTTTTTCCTACTTGTCACGAGTGCAAGCGAGTTGAGAACAACAAAAGTAAAGATCCAAGTGCAGTTTAATAAGGTTAGTCTTACAGACAGGCAATGGTCAATACAGGAGCAAAACAGGAACATACTGGTCATCCAAATTGTAGTCTTAAAAGAGGCGTAAAGTCGGTACAGGTGACAAAAAAGCATACAACAAAAAGCAGACCCCTTAGTTTTTCCGCAATCGCTGAATCCAACGCATGCAACGCATATGAAAAAATAAACCCCCCCCCAAAAAATAATCTCATAAAACATCCAATTCCAGAAATTCTAATTATATTTATTTCAGTTTGCAATTTATTGTTTTATGTGACTTACAGATGTTGCATACACAGCGCATGTGATGTCTTTGAGTGTCTCTCAAAAAATGATGTCTCACCTGCGCCCTCACAATCCTAACATTACACAGAAGTGGGCAGAATTGTTTTTCAGCCTGTGCAGTAAGCAGACGCGGATGAAGCATGGGTGATTTACATGTAAAGTCAATGCAAAGATGTGATTAGACATCCTGTGGCGTGAACTGGGCGTTTTGTGCATTTGACATGATTCAGACTGCAAAAGAAAGTTTGAGCAAACAAATCGAAGCAATGGAACAGACAGAACAGTAAGCAGCTTACAATGATGGAGATTGGTTCAAGGATAACTGCCGCTGGACGTGACCGAATTGAAGGACATCATTTGTACTTTACATGTATGGCTGGTATTATGCAAGGCAAGGCAAGTTTATTTATATAGCACATTTCGAACACAGTGGCAATTCAAAGTGCTTTACATAAACAGGAATAAAAGAGTCAAGTATAAATAAAATAAAAACAGATGAAAACAGCGTAAAGACATATTCAAAAAGACCGGTGTTTCATATTTTCTCACTTTACTCTGGGACTTTCCCATTCTTTTGATCACCCCCCTTTTTCGGTACCTAATATGGTATTATTGTGTGCATAAAATCGCTAAATGTTTTAGTTTAACTCTTCCTGCAGAAAACACTTCGTTTGTTTGTTTGTATACTTATTGTCCCTCAAGAGTAAATTTTCTGTGGACTCACAGAGCACTTCAGCAAGTTCTGACACAATAAAAATTATTAAAATAAAAAAAAAACATGCAAAAGAATTACATACCTTGAGTTTTACGGCAATCCGTGTTTTAGGTGTATTAGGGAAGCCCTAACACATGTCCTGAGTTAGATACATGTCAGATTCTCAGTGAAATCTGAGAGAAAGTAAGATCGTGGATAAAAATAAGAGTCATACAACCTTCCTTTGGCTTAATCCATATCGTTTTAGATCTGTTTTGACAAGTGACCAACATAAAGAAGCTTTATTTTTATGTTTTCTGTCATTGTCAGTGTGTCAGATTGCACACCTAACATAGTAACATAGTAGGCTACCTAATATGATATATTGTATAATTCAATGGTCATTTATATAAATTTCTGGGAATTACCACTCAGTCATTTTTATCACAAAAAAAATCATAATTTATTTATTTTTTAAACTAGGGGGTCTTAGAAAGAAAAGGCTTGTGTCCAAAATAGGGCAGGCAAAACATAGAACTAGAAACATTCGATACAACAAACAGTTGCAGCAAACAAAGACTCGGCCCTGAACTGGTAAATGCGTGGTGTATAATTAGTCCAGATGATAAGTAATGACGGGACTTAGCTGTGTGTGAGTCACCAGTGGTGAACCGCAACCGGTGTGTGTGTGTGTGTGTGTGTGTGTGAAACGGCATGATGGGAATTGTAGTTCGTTAGTGTAATATGTGTAGTTCACCAACGATCTGCCAGTAGTAATCATAACAATACTACTGATGTCAATGGTCATAGGTTTCTAACATTCTTTAAAATATCTTCTTTTGTGTTGAACAAAACAAACAAAAAAAAACCTAATCTTGTTTGAAGCATGTCAAGGCTGAGTAAATGATGACAGAATGTTCACTTCTGAGTGAACTACCCTTTAAAGTGGTAAAATGGAGACTTCTGCATCACTACAGTCAGATGCTTTTTACAGCTGTCATTTTTTGTTCACTTTTATATCTTGAGTGGAAAGAGCTCAGCACATATACAGCTACATTCCACTACACAAATAACCTGTTGACACTGATATTTTGAGCCTTAAGTCAAGTCCTGGACGGCTTTTGTACTAAAACGTCCATATTTGCAAAGATTGTGAAATTTTATGACCAAACATATTTTTTCCGAGCTTACTCACCTGTGTAAAAACTTCGGGAAGATTCTACGATAGGCAAATCCAGCACGTCGTACCCTAATATTTTCCCTTAAGCCGAGATATTCCACTTGATGTCTCGCTCTGGGGCCGTGAAAAAGAAATTTATGATGGTTTGCTTCATCTTTGCATGATATCCTTCATCATATTATGCGAGTATGACATTATACCTGCTCTCCTCCCAGTCTTTGGGCCTCTTGGTCTCGTTGGGTTTGATGCAGCGTATGTAGTGCGGTGTGCACTTCATCAGTGTACTGACCAGCTCATTGGCTTGCCTCTGTGGACCAGACAGTCAGTAAGACATGCCAAATAGAAATAAATCTAACAGGTGTGCTGAGGTTATTAAGATCTTTGCTCTTACTTTGATTTTGGAGCCAGCAGTGGTTGGTCTACCTTTCTTATCCGTGTTGAGGTTTTCTGGGAAGAGGCTTTGGATGAAGTCACTGTAATGGCAGAGAAATAAATAATTTTGGCTGTTTGGAACATGTTGATTGAGGTTACGGGAAAAGGAGATACGTCAATTTGCCTTCTTTCCAGAAGGAGAAAAACAGTTGATCTTTTTTAAGGGAAAATTGATTACGCTCATCTGTCTTTATTCTATTGTTTCTCTGGCTTTCTGTTACATTACATTCTTTTTACCAGACCTAAATAAAACATCTTAATACGGACAACGTTTAGAACAAGGCAGAATAGGAAAAATAGCACTTACTATTGGCTGCTTTGCATCAGTTCTATGAGATCGGGGAAAAGCACGTCTCTGTTTCGCTCACAGAAACCATTGATATCGTATGACACCTGAATCATAGAAATAGAGGTAAGGTAGTAAGAAAAAACGTAGGACTGCTATTGAATACAAGCTGCCATTTCAATGTTTGCAATTGCATTGCATTCCATTTACTCAAAATTTAGTATAGTAAATATCTCAAAAATCTGTATGTAACCCACCAGTCCTAAACCACCCAATGCACTCTGAGCTGGGATTGAACCGATGATCTTTGCATGGGAGACGGTTGCTCTAATAAGGAGGCTAAAGACCGTGAACTCTAGCGACTGTTGCTAGAGCACCTTTTAGAGGTCAGAGGAGTGAGGTTTACCTCCACAACACTTCACTAGCTGGCCTCTGCTACATGTACAGTTGAAGTCAGGATTATTAGACCTCCTTTTAATTTTTTTGTCTTATTTAAATATTTCCCAAATGATGTTTAACAGAGCAAGGACATATTTTTTCTTCTGGAGAAAGTCTTATTTGTTTTATTTCGGCTAGAATAAAAGCAGTTTTTAATTTTTTAAAAACCATTTTAAGGTCAAAATTATTAGCCCCTTTAAGCTAATTTTTTTTCGATAGTCTACAGAACAAACCATCGTTATACAATAACTTGCCTAATTACCCTAAAATGCCTAGTTAAACTAATTAGCCTAGTTAAGCCTTTAAATGTCACTGTAAGCTGTATAGAAGTGTCTTGAAAAATATCTAGTAATATATTATTTACTGTCATCAAGGCAAAGATAAAATAAATCAGTTATTAGAAATGAGTTATTAAAACTATTATGTTTAGAAATGTGTTGAAAAAAAAATCTGCTCTCTGTTAAACAGATATTGGGGAAAAAAATAAACAGGGGGGTTAATAATTCAGGGAGGCTAATAATTCTGACTTTAACTGTATACTAGCTTATACTAATATTTAACAGCGACATCCGATGAACCTTTCTCCTTTCCAGAATTTTTTGTATTTACTTAGGTTTCTGCGATATCTGCCACCTCAGAAATGTTGCAGCCAGTACCATGGTAAAATATACGCACCAGCAAAATATCTTAATTTTGTATATGAAGGGAATATCCCAGAAAGAATGGTCACAATCGGAGAAGGGTCTAGCTGAAATTTCAAGCTGAGCTGCATACAATGCTTTTAATGCACACACCTGACCCCGCACCTAACCCACCCATCACAGTGATGTCACTAGCTCCGTTGAGTACACTGTGTCTGAGACTGTCTGCTATCAGATGCTAGTCAGGTCTGCAGTCAGATACTATTAAAAAATCTTGCTTGTGTGTGCATCAGGCTGCTTTTCAAACCGTATGGTAAAATAAAGCTAGATTCACATTAGAATTCCATTTAAAGGATTTTTATATGTATATTTATATACATATTTATATCTATATTTTTTGGTAGAGTTTAGTTATTGTTAGCAAATGCTAACTTCAATTCGCTCAGGTTTAGCATCAGATCATCATCCAAAGCAGAGGTGTGTGTTTGTCAGTGTGGTATTGTGGTTTTACACTAACCAACAAAAACTATGCAGCTGAGCATTATAATGTGAAAACAACTTCAAGTACTCCATCATGTCGGTTAATATAGGCAAAAGGAAACTGTCATTTGAGGCTCGGTTAAGCGCTGTGTGTGTGGTGAGCAGGTTTTGTTACCTCAAGTATGGATCGGTACCCACAGCCGCTCATAATCCGGCTTTAGGGAGGGGCGGAGTGAGCAGCAGCTCATTATCATTTAAAGAAACATGAGCCAAAATGACTCAATGTAAACTTTAGTGTTTTTTGATAGGGTAAAAACTGTGTATGCGGTAAAAACTTGTATTACCATTCAAAAATTTAACCAAGGTATGTTGTAGACTTTTCATTAAGACCCTGAAGAATCATATCAACTTTTGTGGAATGGGCAGCAAAATGAATTTAATGTCACCTTCAATTATTAAGTACAGTATACAGTTGAAATCAGAATTATTAACCCCTGAATTATTAGCCCCCTGTTTATTTTTTTCCACAATTTCTGTTTAACGGAGAGCAGATTTTTTCAAAACATTTCAGAACATAATAGTTTTAATAACTCATTTCTAATAACTGATTTATTTTATCTTTGCCATGATGACAGTAAATAATATTTGACTAGATATTTTCAAGACATTTCTATACAGCTTAAAGTGACATTTAAAGGCTTAATTAGGTTAATTCGGTTAACTAGGCAGGTTATGGTAATTAGGCAAGTTATTGTATAACGATGTTTTGTTCTGTAGACTATTGAAAAAATATATAGCTTAAAGGGGCTAATAATTTTGTCCTTAAAAATCACATTTAAAAAATTAAAAGCTGCTTTTATTCTAGCCGAAATAAAACAAATAAGACTTTCTCCAGAAGAAAAAATATTATCAGACATACTGTGAAAATTTCCTTGCTCTGTTAAACATAATTTGGGAAATATTCTAAAAAGAAAAAAAAATTCAAAGGGGGGCTAATAATTCTGACCTTAACTGTACATAATAAAGTGAACTTGAAGTACACTTATTTATTTGTAAGGTAACACACTTCACAAAAACTGCAACACATACCTTGCCAGCGTAGTGGTGAATGATGAAACCAGAGTTCCAGCTGTTGAAGTGATCGTGCGTCCCAACCGCATTCTGGAGCTTCTGAAGCAGAGTCATGTCAGCGCCATCTTTGGTGGCATGCATGGTGGCACACACGTCATCCAGCACACTCATGATGCCAGGGGGACTCTGGGAGGCAGGCAGAATGAGGTTACAGCTTTAAAACTTTATTTAATTATGATTAAAAAATAATACATGGGCTTACAGACTCACCAGTTTATTTTCTATTAAGTCACACACGATTTTGTTGTTAAAGTACTCTATGGGTGTCCATTTGATGCCCTCTTGCACATACTCTTCCTGTGGGCGGAAAAACCACACAAACAGTCTAGGGTTTCTGCATATCAATACCTGATATTACTGAAGAGTGTAATTCAAGATAAGTTTGCTTTTGTACCTGTTCTGCTTTCAGTGTCAATTCAATGAAGATCTGCTGCAACTTTTCATTCACAAAATTGATACAGAACTGCTCAAAACCATTCCTCTAGAGAAAGAAAAATAGATCATTAATAATAAAATAAATAATAGATTTTTTATAATATCATTTATAATAAAATTAGGGGTGGTAAAATATTGTAGCAATTTGTTCCTTTGACAGTGAAGCTAAATTATGAGCATAATTCATTCAGTGGCTTCAGTGTTAAGTCTAGGTGTGAAAGCTCCATGTGCTTTGGTGCTTGTGTGACATAATAGTTGTATTACTTAATATTTTTATTGAAACCTGTTCAGGATACTTTGTTAGACAATTAGAATAGAATAAAACTGCATTTATTTGTTACATTATAAATATATTTACCACCAGTTTTATTGAATGTGTCTATTCTAAGGGTTAGATTCTTAAATAATTATTTTAAAAAACATACCGAATGCAAACTTTTATAAGGTAATGCAAAAAATATATCTGACTTAATGTATAGAACATTACAATTTATCCATTAATATATGCAAAGACAATCAATGAAAGCTAAGAATGTTCACCTGGAAAATCTCAAATCCATAAATATCCAGAACACCAACACTCAGCTCTTCAATGGGTTTCTGCATGGCTTTATTTATTTCCTGCAAACAGAAGAACATTTCAAAAACAATAACCTTTTTCAGTTTCCCAGAGATGGTTTGCGGCTGGAAGGGCATCCGCTGCGTAAAAACGTGCTGGATAAGTTGGCGGTTCATTCCGCTGTGGCGACCTCGGATTAATAAAGGGACTAAGCCGACAAGAAAATAACTTTTCAAAGACTTCTGACATACAAAAAAGTACACGGATATTACTTCTGAATGGGAGAGAGTGCAATGTGCAACATAGCAGAACTGTCCTTGAAACAGAAGAGCCAACCGCGTTACTGCAGCTTCCGTTAACAGCTTCAGTAAAACTAGCCTTTTTAAATGCTTTTTGAGCATGAGAAGCAAAATGAATAAAAAACATTTTTAAATTTTATTGATGATTTTAAATGAAAAGTATTTGTAAGCTTTGTGAACAACTTTGTAGATTCTTTATTTTTTTTTTTTTACTTTTTTTTATATCAGAAAAGAAAAAAATGACACAAGGGAAAAAAAATAAAAACAAAAAACAAAGAACAAAGCGGTTGTCATATGGGTTACTAAATCAGGTAATACATTTGAAGTACATTATCACAAATTGTTTACAAAGTCAGTCTTTCCATCCAGTGGATTTCCTTCACTGTTCCTATCCATTGAGCTTTTGTTGGAGGATCAGCCTGAAATCATTTTCGAGTTATGGCTTTTCTGCTAGCTTTGGAGATTCTGATGCTGTAAGTTTTTCAGATTTTTCTGACTTATCTTTAAGGGTCCTTGATTATGATTTCACTTTTTAAAGCTCAGTTTTTAGGTAAATGGAGAACGGAGAATAAAGTTAGACATGTTGCAGTGTACCCCATAAACACCTTCAAGCCTTTGAAAATAGCTGATTGACCACCCCTTCAAAGTGATTAAAAGAGGACTTATTGTGACCCTTTTTACAGGATGTAAAGTCTCTAGTGTCCCTAGAGTGTGTATGTGAAGTTTCAGCTCGAAATAATCTACAAACTCTGTTGTATAACTCTTTAAAAACTCTTTAAATTCAAATGACATTGTGCTCCCAGCCCCCTTTTCAATAGGGGTCGGAGCTATAAATGACTGTGCCAAAACAGGACTAACATTATTTGTGTAAAAAAAAGTGTCTCAGAAGAATTGGGAGTTTATGGAGACTACGATGTTCCTTTGTGCATCCTAAAATTCAACATTTATTATGGCTCGTATTCGTTAACATTATCTTTGGCTTAAGATTACGGCTCAAAAACTCTAATGGCGGATGGCTGCTTCTCACACAGGGCTGTCTATGTTAATGAAGCAGACATCATCACTAATGGGCGAGGCTTTTCCCTTCCAAAGACATATACAAAGGGCGAATGCCAATCAAAGTGTTTCTGCAGACTGCTTTTATAAAGTGTGATTATAAAAAATTGTATTAATTAATTTTTACCATTAGAGGCTGGCTATATTCCCACACTGTTGCAACACAACTGTGTTTAAACCCCTTATAAAAGTGATTTTTACATAATAGGTCTCTTTTTTCCTCTAAATTAGAGTTAAAGAGGTAGATTTAGCATTAACTAACCTCAACCAAATAGTCAAAGAGTCTTGTGTAGAGAGCTTTGGCGAGAGCGTCACGCGTGTGCCGTGCTTGTTCCAGATTGAGAGTCACATTAATAGATTCAGTCTTGCCGGCCCATTTGGAGTCCATTATTCTGCTGGTGAGCTTCTCCTGTAGACGGTTCTGGTCAATGCCCAGCAGGTATGCAGGGAACGCCAACACTAGGTTGGAAACAGAATTTAAAATGTTTATGGAAATGCTAATAGAAGACCGAAATAATGGTATGTCATGTGGTTTCACTCACAGTCTGTGCTCTCCACCTGCCCGTAGTTTCCCACCTCAATGAAATTAATGCTGCCCAGGTGTAAGATGCCAGCAACAATCTGTAGCGCCACCGTCTGATGCATTTCTGGTATGCCAATCACCTGCATGGCTTCCTGTAGTTATCAAAACCAATGGGCAATGATGATGTTTGTGGCTGATTTGTGACTATCTATCTATCTATCTATCTATCTATCTATCTATCTATCTATCTATCTATCTATCTATCTATCTATCTATCTATCTATCTATCTATCTATCTATCTATCTATCTATCTATCTATCTATCTATCTATCTATCTATCTATCTATCTATCTATCTATCTATCTATCTATCTATCTATCTATCTATCTATCTATCTATCTATCTATCTATCTATCTATCTATCTATCTATCTATCTATCTATCTATCTATCTATCTATCTATCTATCTATCTATCTATCTATCTATCTATCTATCTATCTATCTATCTATCTATCTATCTATCTATCTATCTATCTATCTATCTATCTATCTATCTATCTATCTATCTATCTATCTATCTATCTATCTATCTATCTATCTATCTATCTATCTATCTATCTATCTATCTATCTATCTATCTATCTATCTATCTATCTATCTATCTATCTATCTATCTATCTATCTATCTATCTATCTATCTATCTATCTATCTATCTATCTATCTATCTATCTATCTATCTATCTATCTATCTATCTATCTATCTATCTATCTATCTATCTATCTATCTATCTATCTATCTATCTATCTATCTATCTATCTATCTATCTATCTATCTATCTATCTATCTATCTATCTATCTATCTATCTATCTATCTATCTATCTATCTATCTATCTATCTATCTATCTATCTATCTATCTATCTATCTATCTATCTATCTATCTATCTATCTATCTATCTATCTATCTATCTATCTATCTATCTATCTATCTATCTATCTATCTATCTATCTATCTATCTATCTATCTATCTATCTATCTATCTATCTATCTATCTATCTATCTATCTATCTATCTATCTATCTATCTATCTATCTATCTATCTATCTATCTATCTATCTATCTATCTATCTATCTATCTATCTATCTATCTATCTATCTATCTATCTATCTATCTATCTATCTATCTATCTATCTATCTATCTATCTATCGATCGATCGATCGATCGATCGATCGATCGATCGATCGATCGATCGATCGATCGATCGATCGATCGATCGGTCGGTCGGTCGGTCGGTCGGTCGGTCGGTCGGTCGGTCGGTCGGTCGGTCGGTCGGTCGGTCGGTCGGTCGGTCGGTCGGTCTGTCTGTCTGTCTGTCTGTCTGTCTGTCTGTCTGTCTGTCTGTCTGTCTCTCTGTCTGTGTGTCTGTCTGTCTCTCTGTCTGTCTGTCTGTCTGTCTGTCTGTCTGTCTCTCTCTCTGTCTCTCTCTCTGTCTCTCTCTCTGTCTGTGTGTCTGTCTGTCTGTCTGTCTGTCTGTCTCTCTGTCTATCTATCTATTTGTCTGTCTGTCTGTCTGTCTGTCTATCTATCTGTCTAATAATTTTTTACGCACATATTGTGTTATTGGATTAACCATGTATCTGACTCAATTGACTCAATTTGATGCACATAAAATCAGGTGGATGGAAACATCATTTGACAAACTGATTCACTTTCAATGTAGTTGGTTTGAGGAGGTGCACAAAATCTGGCAGGATAATATTGATGGTATTTACCATAGTTTCCTGGAAGTCCTTGCTGTCGTTGGTTCCATCCACTTTGTATGTTCCAGACTGGTTCAGGTAGTAGTAGTAATCTGGTGTCATGATTCCCAAGCCTTCCTTTTGCTGGGGTGTGCATCCATCTATTAGCTAAAGAAAAGACAGGTTGTTTATTCGGTATCATTTTATATGTAACCCAGCTGTATTACTGAAATATTGTATGAGATCAGCATTAATATATCTTCATTTAAAATATGTACTATACTTATTTGAAACTATTCTGCCTTTGTGAAGATTATTTAACATTTTAATGGTAACTATTTGTTTTTTGTTATTTGTTATTTTTTAATATCCTATTTCTTTTTGTTTTTGTTTTTTATACCCTGTTTGACCAAAACGTTATAAGAAAATGAGGATCATTATTATTACCCTTTTAGCCTTTCTAACCCCTTTCCAATAAATCATTAATTAAACAAACAAACAAACAAAAATATAATTAAAACAAACATAATGTGAATATTTAAAAATGTACCATTTAAGACCATGAATGTCTAGGATTTGCTCAAATATAATTTAAAGAGAAAAATAAACAAAATAAAAATAAAAATATAACTATATGAAATAATTATTAAAGCAATAATAAATATTTAAATGATTTCTGATGGATTCCATTGTTTCTCTCCTATTGTTTTTATGGTAATTTTTAATTTCCCTTTTCTGTTTTGTTGTTTAAAACAGTGTTAAAACTCTACAGAACATTATTTTAAGTAGTTAGGGTTTTTCTCAGTGGCTTTGGTGCATTTCTCACAAGACTATTTACATTTGCACAACAGTTAATGCATTTCTCAAAACAATTAGTACAAACTGCAAAACCTTGTTGATAACCAGCAAAAGTGTGTCACTTGCTCAAAATGGATAGCATAAGAATTCATGTCAATGAAAGTGTCAGTGTCATCAAGATGAAAAGTCCTGACACCATTGTTTATGAACAAGATATTCAAATGGCTTTGTCATGTTTTCATTATGACAGTACATTTTTTCCAATGCAACAAAAGTCAGATTTTGGTGACACTTCCTGAAAATACTCAAGACAGCACTATATACTATTTGCACAGCCATTTGAAAACTACAGTAAACTTTGACCACTGCATTTAGTGAGGTATCTGAGTACAAGACACTGAATATGTATGTTTCACATTTTTACTGCATTTGCTCTTTGCAATTCTAATTTATTCACAGCATTGTGCAGAAGAATAAACACACCCTTATTTACAACAAACATAAACTTTCTTTGTGTAGAGCTGTGCACAACTGTAAACAATACTGCAGTACATATTGAAACTGAACCTACAACATACACAGGTCTGTCAATCATTCGTGAAATTGTTCAATTTAGAAGACATTTTCAGAAAAAAAAGATTTACAATTTTGTATAAAATTAGCTAGACAGATTTTGACAACTAGTTCAACATTTTTGTATGTCATGACTCAAGTAACGAAATGAGGATTTTTAGTTTTATATGGAATGACTATTCAGCATTCACAAGTTTAGTTAATTTTGACTGACATGACATAAGCAAATGATAATGTTATAAAACAGCAGAGAGTTGTATGAAAGCAATTGATGCATGTCCAAAAGCATTTGCAATTTGTTGGAAAAAATGAGAAACTGCTACTATGATGTGCACAAATGACTAATTGTTTTGAGAAATGCATTTAATGTTGTGCAAATGTAAATAGTGTTGTGAGAAATGCACCGAAGCCACTGAGAAAAACTGTAAGATGCAGTCTAAGAAAAAAGGATTTCAGTAATTAAAAAAAGAGAAAAATGACAAATGTTCTGTTTCCTACCTGGTAGAAGATGTGAAAGTTCCTTTCATTTTCATTTTGACTCACGACCCTTGATTTTTCCAGCAGAAAGTTGGAGATCTTCCCTCCGTCTGGCTCTCCTCCTCGACTGAACTGGATCTCAAAGTACTTGCCCTGTCAATCAAGCTAGCGTTACTCACAGTAATGCAACACAGGTTGGTGTGCTGTAAATAAAGTCTGCTCTGAATAAAAATAAACGCACAAAGCGACTTGAATTGTTGTTGCGGACTGTCTTCGCATTGCCAAATGCTTCTAGCAGAGGGTTTGACTGCAGGATAATATCTTTGACATGCTGAAAAAAAACACACATACAGGATAGGTTTTAGACTTGCTTATTAAACATCACAAAAAACTTTTCTTCAGCAGAACGTTAAAAATTATTTTTAGAGAAATCTGTGGTGCTTCATGATTAATATAATGCAAGATACTGGGTTAACATTCACTACCTGACAAAAGTCTTGTCTCCTATCCAAGTTTTAAGAACAACAAATAATAACTTGACTTCTTGTTGATCAATTGGTATCAGGAGTGGCTTATATGAAAGGCAAAGGCCTCTAGATTACACTTATTTTACCAAAATAAAATATGATCATGCCTTGATTTTTAATTATATAATTAGGACAGTAAGGTCTGACTTTGCTTAGACAGAAGTCTTGTCACTAACCAAAATAATGTACAGTATAGAATATAAAGTCATGGTGCAGTGGAAAAAGAATTAATATTGTGTTTGACTTCTCTGAGCTTGGAGGACTGCATCCATTCATCTCTGCAATGTCTCAAAAACATATTAATAAAGTCATCTGGAATGGCAAAGAAAGTGTTCTTGCAGGAATCCCAGAGCTCATCAAGATTCTTTGGATTCATCTTCAATGCCTCCTTCATCTTACCCCAGACATGCTCAATAATGTTTATGCCAGGTGACTGGGCTGGCCAATCCTGGAGCACCTTGACCTTCTTTGCTTTCAGGAACTTTGATGTGGAGGCTGAAGTATGAAAAGGAGCGCTATACTGCTGAAGAATTTGCCATCTCCTGTGGTTTGTAATGTAATGAGCAGCACAAATGTCTTGATACCTCAGGCTGTTGATGTTGCCATCCACTCTGCAGATATTTCACACGTCCCCATACTGAATGTAACCTCAAGCTATGATTTTTTCTTCACCAATCTTGACTGATTTCTGTGAGAATCTTGGGTGGGTCCATGTGGGTTCCAGTAGGTCTTCTGCAGTATTTGTGATGATTGGAAAGCAGTTCAACAGATGATTCATCAGAAAAATCTACCTTCTGCCACTTTTCCACTTTTCCAAGTATTGACTTGCATTTCACAATTAATCAAGGACCAGTTTCAGCTAAAATCGTCTTTAATATTCCAGTGAAAAAAAGGTCGCCTACATCTTTTATTTCATGAGGTTGAGTAAGTAAAGATATTTTAAACACAGTCGTCACCTGTACTTTAGATCCTCCCCCGGATACTTTCGAGATGTAGCCCATGATGTATTTAGCAGCAACAGTTTTTCCTGCTCCACTCTCTCCGCTAAACGCAAACACACAGAGGAGAACATAGCACATGTCACTGATTCTACTCACTGCTGTTTGAATTCACATTCTTTCTCACACACAAATACACACACAGACGAGTATGGTTTGAAAAGGCACTATCACAGGAAACTGTGGCTAGCAGCTTAAAACCCCTTTTAATTCTTTAAACGCTGCTTCACAGAAATGACAGCACTGGTAAATTAGACACAATGGCTCATCCACATATGGCCACCCACATCCTCATTGGACAAAACCTAAAAGATGAAAATACGAAGAAAAGAGGATCGATCTTGTGAAATTAAAGGAAAAGTTCTGACAAAATATTAAACTGACTCAATTGAAATACTTGCTCAACCTACAGTGGTTCCAAACCTTTATAATTAGCTTTTTCTGTTGAACGCAGAAGTGAGCTGAAAACCTGTAACCATTGACTTCCATATTAGGAAGAATAAATACTATGGAAATCATTGGTTATAGTTTTTCCAGCTTACTTCAAAATATCTTCTTTTTTCATTAAACAGAAAGGATTGAAATATGTAATAAGTGACTAAATGATGACAGAATTTTCATTTTTGTGTGAACTATCCCTTTAAGAGGCTTCTATATGTCAATAAAACACATGCTTTGGTGCCTTTAATATGCTCAAATTATTTATTCATATTACTCTGACCTAATGAGAAAGAATCATTTCAGTTATTTGATATTTCTTTGGTTAGGTCTAAAACGTTAGTTCTTTGCAATGAGGAACCTTTAAAAAAACTTGTGTTCGACTAGGCGGGAAGGTGGCAAAGTAGCCGCTTTAAGATTCAGAAAGCAATGAAGAAACAACATTTGCAAGCTCTTCTTCGTGTGTAAATCAGGAAGGAAACCATTCTAAGAATGGTGACCACTGCTGCTGCGAAGCCTTTTGTGGTTTTGACAAAATGGAGGAAGGAACTGCCAACAGTGAGAACAGGACTGAAGAGGGTGATTATCAGATAAATAATCAAATACATGTTCTCCGCATAATGCATCTTGATGATGATGGAGAAATCATCTAGATGTTAAATGTCGTAAGGTCTGTGAAATAAAAATGCATACAAAAAAAAGTCTGAAAAAGGGAAGGTAAAAGTTGATCTCTGGCAGATTTATTTTGGAACGTTCATAGGTAACCTGGAAGTGTGGCTTTCATGTGAATGTGGGTTTGGGTTTCGAATGTGCCACATAACAGGAAGAGGAAGAGCACCAAATCCGTGTTTGGCGCAAATCACACGAGCATCACAAACCTGATAATGACACACTGATTTTCACTGTCAATCATCATGTTCCTGTACATATTGTCTGTCAGAGCGTAAATGTGTGGTGGATTTTCATATTGGGCCTGAAGGGAAGAGAGAGAGAAAGAGAGAGGGAAATTGTTAGGGCTGATATGCTGAAGTAAAATGCATGATAAATATGCTAATTGATTGGCAGGTGTTCAGTGTATTTGACTCACAGCTCCCTGGTAGAGTTCAATCTCCCGGTCAGTGAAGTATGGCATCTGTTTGAAGGGATTCACCGATATCAACACAGCCCCTATATAAGTCTTCAATGTCCACAGTTAAGGATACATAAACAATCTACATCATTTTAATTCAATTTAATTCAATGTTAATTTCATTTCAAATCATGTCACATTACTGAAATTGTGAGGTATTTAAAATAAATAAAAATGTTGAGGTTTATATATACATTAGAGACAGACAGACACAATAGACAGACAGACAGACAGACAGACAGACAGACAGACAGACAGACAGACAGATAGATAGATAGATAGATAGATAGATAGATAGATAGATAGATAGATAGATAGATAGATAGATAGATAGATAGATAGATAGATAGATAGATAGATAGATAGATAGATAGATAGATAGATAGATAGATAGAGTCACACAGACAGACAGACAGACAGACAGACAGACAGACAGACAGACAGACAGACAGACAGACAGACAGACAGACAGACAGATAGATAGATAGATAGATAGATAGATAGATAGATAGATAGATAGATAGATAGATAGATAGATAGATAGATAGATAGATAGATAGATAGATAGACAGTCACACAAACAGACAGACAGACAGACAGACAGACAGACAGACAGACAGATAGATAGATAGATAGATAGATAGATAGATAGATAGATAGATAGACAGACAGACAGACAGACAGACAGACAGACAGACAGACAGACAGACAGACAGACAGACAAACAGATAGACAGACATATAGTTAGATAGATAGATAGATAGATAGATAGATAGACAGACAGACAGACAGACAGACAGACAGACAGACAGACAGACAGACAAACAGATAGACAGACATATAGTTAGATAGATAGATAGATAGATAGATAGATAGATAGATAGATAGACAGACAGACAGACAGACAGACAGACAGACAGACAGACAGACAGACAGACAGACAGACAGACAGACAGACAGACAGACACATGTTGTCCGAAAACAAATAGATTAAGTAACTTAATTATTTTTCAAAATTTATGTGGATTGAACATAAAAGAATTAAGCTGTCCCCAACAAACCTTCAGAATATTGCTGTTTCAACTAATTTTAAATAAGTTGTTTAAACGAGCAGCAAAAGTCCTATTTTGAGTGTAGATAGAGAGGTTTAAGTTTGTCCTTAAAACAAACAAGCAAAAGAAATAAATCAGCCAATGAGGCCAGAAAAATAATCCTATTTAAAAGGATTTTTTGCTTTGTTAGAAGACAGCTCTCTTGTTTTAACCATAAACCCAGCTTTAGATATTTGTTCAGAAAACATTAATTATTATCTGTCATTTCGCTTCTTATGTAAATATATTTTGACAATGATGCTTTCATTTTCATACTGGAAAACAATAAAAAAAACTGTAAGACTTACATTTTGCAGTATACTAATTTCATGAATATAACTGGAGTGTACATTAATTAATTATATACAATTTCCTTATTATTGTAATTAAAATCCATTACTGACATTTGTACTGTTCAAAATATGAACAAATACGAACAAATATGAGCTGCTGATGTGTTGTATTCCTTTTCTATGCGAAACGGATGTTGAAACCCACTGAAACAGAATTTCCTTAAAAGGTATGATGAAGTACACTCAGAACATACATATTGTGCTGTTTGTTCTAACTACTTATTTAAAGAGAGCTGAAACAACACAATTCTTGAGGTTTGTGGGGGGGGGGGGGGGCTTAATGTTTTATGTTCAATCAACTTATAAAATTGTAAAAATATTAGGTTAACTTAATCAATTTGCACTGGGACGGCATGATTGTGTGGAACGCAGTTTTTTTTACAGTGTACTACTACTACTACTACAGCACAGCACATGTGCTGCTGATGATATGACAATAAAAGTGATTTGACTACTACTACTACTTCTACTAAAATTCACAGATAGCATGTAAATCAGCATTTTCCATTAAAATGCTGGACTGAAAAAAAAAAACTTAATGTAACAACAAACAAGCGCAAACTAAGTGTCATAAAAAATCAGGAAGTGAGCATGTGCAGATCTGTTGAGACACACACACAAACAAAAGAGGAAGATAAAACTTCTGATCGACCTTCTGTGAATGACCACACGGTACAAGTCTTCAAAAAAGCAACAACAATAGCAACACCACCCCCACAAACCGTGGTCAGATATGAGGCATGCTTGACTGCTCAGAGATTAAGGATACGAAGATGTAGTCGTCCAAGAATCTCTTTTTAAGGTTTTCCACAATGGCATCTTCAGTAATCTTAGAGAGAAGCACCATGTCGTCAACACCGCTCTGCTTGACATTCTGACTCTGCCAGTGATATTTACTGCCCTGAAGGAGCCAAGACAGAAAGATAAAGTTAGAACTGCATTATCCATTTGTTGACGATATGGAAATGAAGTGAAATTTAATCAACTAAATTCATGACAAAGATTTGAACTTTAACACTTTTAAGACTTTTAAATACTTTTTAAGACCATTACGATTGAAATGTCAGACTTATAGAGGGCAAACTGCTAAGGGCTCTATTTTAATGATCTAGACGCAAAGTCTAAAGTGCATGGCGCAAAAGCATTAAGGGCATGTCCGAATCCACTATTGTTACTTTATGGACTGAAAAATATGCTTTGAGCCGCATGGTCTAATAGGGTTGTGCTTATTATCTTAATGAGTTATGGGTGTGTTTTGAGTATAACATTAAACCAATCAAAGTTTCATCCCCCATTTCTTTTAAGAGTCAGTTGCATCACGTCTTTATGCATTTTTACATCGCAGACTTTGTAAGGGGAAAGACTGAATGCTTCACTAGCAATAAAACAGTTAAACAGACCATCTGCAGCACGAGGATAAAGAACAAGCCTCCTCCAATCAGCCTGTTTACTTTATTTATTTATTTTTTTACATTAAAACAGGTTACAGAACTAAACAGTCAGTGACAGCAGCAGTTATTAAAATAATACAATAAAAAAATACTAATAATAATATTAATAATATTAATAGGAAGAAGTAACTATACCAGTAAATACAAAACAAATTACAAAAAGACACATACATAATTTTTAAATTTCAAAGGATACAGCTGGGAATACTATGTCCTGTTGCCATGTTCAGATACATAGTAACAGGTGCCCATCTTCGTTTAAAAATATCCAATTTCAATTGAAGTTGAGCAGTCAAAGTTTTTCTATCCACTTGAAGTTTTTCTACCCACTGTGCTATTATTGGAGGGTGTGGCCTCATCCAATTTATTGTTATAGTCTTTCTTGCACTCAGTAAAAGTATATGTGGTAAATATATCTGGTTTTAATTATATACATCCTGGGGTATCCGTTCAAGCAAGAAAACTGGGGAGTAGAAGGTAGATCTAACTGCATAATTTTCATTATCTCAATCTTTGCACCTTGCCAAAACCATTCGGCCTCTTTACTTTCTCTTTACTTTACTTTTACTCTTTACTTTACTCCTTTACTTTCGTGGATAAGGAAACAATGTTTTATGCACACCACTGAAGACATTATTTGTAAAGCGCAAAGATTTGTTTCAAAACTATTTCTAAATTCATTTCTAATTTCCAGCAAACGAATAAATGAACAATAATAACGAAGTGTGGTCAAAAAATAGTTTTAACCAAGTTATATCCAAACACACGTCCTATTCTAATGCCCCATATGGTGAAGCAACTGTCTCCAAAACCCGACAGGTGAACAAATCTAAACTTGTTTTTATTAAACCAATATAAATATGCATATAATAAATAACACTAAAAATAACAACGTTATACAAAAGTAAATTGTCATGAATAAACTGAAAAAATCCCCCTGACATGAAGAAGGCATGGAGCCAGTGTTTTTTTATAATTATGTAAATAATATTTAATTATAAAATAATAGCTTTTTTTACATTTTAAAGAGCCCCTATTATGAGTTTTTGAGAATGACCTCCCATGTAGTGTGTAACACAGCTCTAAGTGAAGTGAAATGTCCAGCTAAGGCTTAAATCTGAAAGTGGACAGTGTTTAAAACTATTGATTCATTTATAAAAGAGTCGACTCCCAGTTTTTCAAATGAATTGTCTTGATAAAGAGTTTTTAGCCGTTTCGGCGTGACATGGATACTAAACTTAAGCCTCGCCCAATTGTTGCATGTGCAAAACCGGGAGATTTGAAACCTGCGGCCCCGCCCACTGACACAGAAAAAAAGGCTAGACACACACTGCAGCAGACACCGGTTGAATCGCTGTGCTCAGCTGGTTATTATTGAAAGTCTCAACCCAAAATGAAACTCTGAAGAGTCAGTGGTTGATGTTTAGTTTTGCGATAATCCTTAGCATTATAGCCCCAACCTTGTGCAGTACACGCTTACAACGAAGAATTCATCAGCCGTTTCTTAAAGGAAGGATCAGAAAAGACTACTGATGTCAGAACATGGATCAGTGCATCATGGATCAGTTTCTTCCTCATAATCTTCCATTTCATAAGTGTAAGTACGTGCGATTAAAATTGTTGCCTTCTCGTTTCCTCTAGCTTGAAAATTATGTATTTAATTGTATTTTGTTACTTGTAACCGCTTGTACTGTATCTGGTTAACGCTTTATATTCTCATATCGCGTCTAAAGCCATGTTGAAAAAGCGACGTGTGCCGCTTTGTTTACGGATTTAAATGTGTTTGTGAGCTCGCGTTGCACTGCCGTTTGTGGTTGCTATGGCCATCGTCTGCTGTTCTTACACACTTGCAGCAGTTACGTTTCAAAATAGTTCAGCTCAGGGTCAGGGAGAGGTGTCTGAATAACACTCAGGGCTGGAGCAAGCTGAACTGGCGCTCCAGGCAACCGCCCTCAACCCAAAAGTGAAAAAAGTTAGGACCCACATAGGTGCATGTGCGCATAACTAACGCACTCTGCACTGGACTTTAGACCAGGTTTTAGTTGGTCAATGGCGCAGTCTATTTCAGTCGCAAATGGATTTGCTATTTAAACAACGATGCGGAAAGCGAGAAAATTAGGGTTTCACTGGTCTGAAAATAGCGACTCTCACTCTTGCGCCTGATTGTGTCGGGTGTATGATAGGGCCCTAAAACTTTTTACTTGCCTTATCAAAAAAAGTTTAGGTATTTATTTCTCATGTCACATATTTTAATTATGCGTCAAAACAAGCAACTCCTATTTGCATACATACATATAAGGTCCCCCTGAATTATACAGAATTATTAGCCCCCCTGAATTATGAGCCCCCTGTTTAATTTTTTCCCCAATTTCTGTTTAATGGGAGAGAAGATTTTTTCAACACATTTCTAAACATGATAGTTTTAATAACTCTTTTCTAATAACTGATTTCTTTTATCTTTGCCATGATGACAGTATATAATATTTTACTAGATATTCTTCAAGATACTTCTATACAGCCTAAAGTGACATTTAAAGGCTTAACTAGGTTAATTAGGTTAACTAGGCAGGTTAGAGTAATTAGGCAAGTTATTGAATAACGATGGTTTGTTCTGTAGACTATCGAAAAAATATATAGCTTAAGGGGGCTAATAATATTGTCCCTAAAATGGTTTTTAAAAAATATAAAGCTGCTTTTATTCTAGCCGAAATAAAACAAATAAGACTTTCTCCAGAAGAAAAAATCTGTTAAACAGAATTTAGGAAATATTTAAAAAATAAAGAGAAATTCAAAGGGGGGCTAATAATTCTGACTTCAACTGTTCATATTTGTTTCAATATAACTTTTCGTTAAAAATAATTTTTACAAGCTTTTAATACTATATTTAATTTTAACTAAATGTACAACAATCTGTCCAGGTCCGCACTACATATGGTCTATAAATACACAGAGAACTTACAAATGTTATTGTAAGGAAGACAATTAAAGCGTATTAATGAATAGATTTATAAATGGTGTTTTGCAAAAGGTTTTATTTAGAGACTGGAAGCAGTTACTGCAGACCGAATGGTTGCTCATCTTCACTTTTAGTATGTATCTTCTAGATGAGTACTAGTGCTGATATAGCACAAGCATACAACCAAGTAAACAAGTAAAACCACACGTTAAAGGAACATGTCAGCACCCAGCCTATTCATCACTTTAATGTATTTTTCCTTTTCTCTCTCTCTTTTAAAATATTAATTTATTTTTTATTTTAAATAGACCATGTTGTCAACCTCAACTTTCAGTACTGACCTGTTTATTTGCTTAATGTGTAATAGTTCCTAGGTACACCATATATTTTTGTACAATATGGGTTATAGTGTGGCTTATTATGTTTTTAAAATCAATTTTGTACTGTTTATATGTTTAATTTGTACTGTTATTTTCTCTTTTACTCTTGTTTGTGTAAATGTCATAAAAATCTGATAAATGAATCTTAAAAAAAAAGATTTAGATGGCTTTGTAGTGATCAGAAGGGTAGCTTTAGCTTTGCTCTGTTAAACATAATTTAGAAAAATTTAAAAAAGAAAAAAAATCAAAGGGAGGCTAATAATTCTGACTTCAACTGTATATATATATATATATATATATATATATATATATATATATATATATATATATATATATATATATATATATATATATATAAAATAAAAACTATTAACAAATTAACATTAACGAGTAATGTTAATTAACAAGTTGGTGACAAAATAAGTATGTCTAATTTCCCTTACAACTGCAAATATTGTACAACACTGGCAAAATATAGATGTGCAAACCAGGGGGAGAATTTGTAAATGGGAATGATGTAATAATAACAATATTGTAGTAGACCATATATGGACAATTTTTATGGAAAATTAGACAGAACAAAATAAATAGACCTACCTACACAAGAATGTATGCTAATTTTGAACACAGCCTTTCCTTTTAGTAGCTGAAAAGGTCGACCAATAACATTTTCAAACATCCCATTTACAGCATAATGCTTCTTTTTCAAATGTATTGCTACTATTATCATAAACAGTTTAGCAGCATTGACGTTAAATGACTGTCTAACCAAATTGCAGCTTATTTTAGAACTGGACATTTTCTGATCACTAAGGCAGCATATCATGTGTTTGTGTCAAAATATTTCACACAAAATTGGCTGAAATATCATATTGAATTGAGTAAAACGCTGCCTTCAGAAAACATACATTATACAGACCGAACAGAGACTTAGAGCATCAGTTCCTCTTTAGTCTTCTTCCCTGTTGCTGAAGCATTTACCACCATTTAACCACTGCTTATTGCAGATAGAGAAGAAGAGGAGATAAAAGTTGAACCAAGATGTGCACGTACACAATCTTTACCAAAACAAAAAATTCAATCGCAAAATTGGAAGTGGTAAAGTGTACGCTAGTTAAAGCAGTGCGGAGTGGCTAAAACACTAAACTACACTTTTTAATTTTAAACAAAACAGGTTGTCTTTATGATTGCTTTATTTGTTAAAATAAAATTAATATTATGTGAAATCATAAAAAAATTAAATGTTGTCAAAGTTTTGTCATTTTCATGTGTATGAAACAAACAAAATTCACATGACAATGCAAAATGTAAATGGATAACACTTTATTTTGATGGTCCATTTGAGTATTAGTAAACTGTCTGCTTAATATCTGTTGATACTGTTCCTTCAACATACTATAAGAAACTTTGCAAGAACATGTCAACTTACCCTAACCTCAACCTAACAGTCTGCTTATAATCTAATGAGAATTAGTTGGCATGCAATGTAACAAAAACAAACTCTATTTCTAAGGAAAATGAATGAATGAATAATTAATTTGTTTGTTTTTGCAATAATTTACCGCTAAAATGTCTTTCTAAACCAGTTAATGACAATAAATCACATCCATCAATACTGACATTTATCATTTAACCACAACAAAATCAGAATTTTGTGGAGCTGAATGTGTCTTATGAACTGAACATTACAATTATGAAACTTCATACCTATTTATTGATTATATAACATCACTACTTGCTTTACATTTTTATACACAAACTTAACAACATACTTTACATGCCTATTTGCACATAACAGCTGCACATATAACAATGTATATAGTGATATACCTGTACACTCGTCAATTAGTATATTTGCATTCACTACTTACTTCTATTTTTAAATCTATTTATTATCTGGTTTTTGTCCTGTCTCTGTAATTCTGTTGCACCGTAGAAGCTCTTTCATGAAAACAAATTCCTCGTATCTGTGAACATAACCTGGCAATAAAGCTCTTTCTGATTCTGAATATTGCCTGTTTTTTCTTATAAATCTGCACTCTATAAAGTGCCATAGAAATAAAAATAGACGAGACTTAACTGATGCTGATTCATTCATTCATTTTCTTTTCGACTTAGTCCCTTAATTAATCAGGGGTCGCCACAGCGGAATGAACCGCCAACTTATCCAGCATGTTTTATGCAGCGGATGCCCTTCCAGCCGCAACTCAACACTGGGAAATATTATTTGACTCGTAATTTGAAAAAAATGAAAGTAAATACTCAAATGTAATATGCTTTCTATGCATCCAAAATCACTTTTGAAAATTTAGTTTGAGGCAGACACAAAACAGGACTTATTATCTAGTCCCATAATTAAAACAAATTCTGGTAAAATAGCATAAAAAATAACCTTCACGTGATTATGATCAATATAAATGAAGAAAGCAGATACAATTAAAATTCTTCCCACTGCCATTTCTACTGGTTGACCAACCAAACAAAATGAAAATATAAACTAACAATAAAAATATGCGGCGCGGTGGTGCAGTGGGTAGCGATGTTGCCTCACAGCAAGAAGGTCGCTGGTTCGAGCCTCAGCTGGGTCAGTTGGCATTTCTGTGTGGAGTTTGCATGTTCTCCCCGTGTTCGTGTGGGTTTCCTCTGGGTGCTCCAATTTCCCTGGTCCAAAGTCCAAAGACATGTAATATAGGTGATTTGGGTAAGCTAAATTAGCCGTAATGTATATGTGTGAATGAGTGTGTATGGGGGTTTCCCAGTGATGGGTTGCAACTGGAAGGGCATCCGCTGCGTAAAACATATGCTGGATAAGTTGGTGTGGCGCTGTGGCAACCCCTGATTAATAAAGGGATTAAGTCGAAAGGAAATGGAATGAATGAATGAACAGATAATTACAAACAAAATAAGGCCTTACAAATGAAATGACTTTATATTTCCCAATCCAGAGTTGTAAATTGTTATTTTTTTTAAACCAAACTAGCATAGAAATATCATAATATTTTAACTCATTTAATTTTGTTTGCTAAATTAGGTTTCTCTCAAACCAATGAGTTTATTACTTGGGGTTTTTCATTCAATCATTCATTTTCTTTTCGGTTTAGTCCCTTTATTAATCTGGGGTCACCACAGCGGAATGAACCGCCTACGGTTTTTAAATAATTGTTTATTTATTTTTTGCCTGGTTGGCAGATGTTCATTTCAAAACTCAGTTCACACTGAGCTATATACTGTAGGTGAATATAGTTCACAGTTTATATGAGCTATATGGGTGAATATAAAACAAAGTAGGTCATGTCATTATCATACGCTGGATCTGTCAAGTCTAAAATAACAGCAAAAATAAATATTCATTATATGAACTAGGTGATTGAACTAGGATGGCTGTCTGTGGTTATTAGGACAGGAAGCCACTGACAGTTACCAAGCAACAGACAGCAGATGTAAGGAAGTTAAAGACCAACTGTGTACCTGTGTCATTTTTGCTGAATTACATCCTAATAAAAGGTTAAACGTCACTTTTAGCTCATTATCTTGATCTTAACTCTCAGAATCATTGGAAAAAGAATACTGCGTGTATGTACAGTGCCTATAGAAAATCATCAGTGTTGGGGATAACACATTACAAGTACTGCGAGTCATGTAATAACATTACTTTTCTAAGTAACGAGTAAAGTAATGCGTTACTTTTAAAAATATTCGTAATAATATTTGAGTAAATTTTTTGAAAATGTAATGAGAATTTAATTAATTAGCTTTTTAAGAATTTTCTGAATTAAAATTAAAGTAATCACAATGAATCACGCAGTCATTGAGAGAATGTGTTTATTGTTTTGAATGCATCGAAGAAAAGGAAAAGGGGATTACAGTCTCAATGGACAGTGATTTTACTTAAGACATATAGTACTAAAAATTAGCAAATAGCTTTAAACTTTCGATAATCTGCACGGCATGTACAGCTCTGGGGTCAGGAAGTTCTCAGATAACATTATCCTAAAATATTTTCTTGGGTTGTGTTTTTTCAAAGGTAAACGTAGGTTTTACAGTGCATTGTTAAAGGGTCACGAAACACCAAAAGACATTTTTTGAAATGTTGACAGTCATATATGTATCCCACATTACTAAAAACACTATTAGGACACATATATTTAGCTAACAAGTGAAAATTGGTTGTTTTTGAGCAAATTCATTCTTCCGGTTTGAAAATACATTTTAAAGATATGCCACGGTCATGAGATCCTTGTGTAAATTCCAGCGTGGAGACTGGATGTCTGTACCAGTGGGTACAATGGGATATTTTTGAGCTTTCAGTATTAATTAATGGGAAAGTCTTAGTTTAAACTAATCAGCGACTTCATTAATATGCATGATAGCTTTGAAGCTGTTACAGTGTTCAGACGACAGAAAGAAGCCATGTTGTGTTGTAAACCATAATTATAACAAGTGGAAGAAGCAGAATTGTTTGAAGACATGGGTCATAAGTGTTGCGTTTATAAATATGCAGCACCGAAGGTGTTGTTTCCATTTCCCCGCTATGAGAGCGCAACTGGACTTACGTGTGGATTACAGTGGTCTGCTAACATGCGACAAAAATATGTTTGTAAGGAAAATTTTTTACCCGAGGGCTTTTTGCATCTGGAAATGGTGATATCCGAATTTGCCACTCGTCTCCTTTTAAAAAAAGACACGGTTTCAGTCGGTGTTGATTGTCTTGTCTCTACAGATTTGGTAAGTGTGTGATCAATGTTCTTTGTTTATGTTTATTCAGAGGCAAAGTTAGTTAGTATCATCAGCAGTACTTTTTCAGTTTTTAAAGACATACCTTAGTCAAAATTATTCAGTTACTAAGTTTACAGTATATCACTACAATATTATGGATTGAAAGATCCGCTGTAAATGCTGCTCTCCGAATGTAAACATGTAAACACCTTAATCAAACTATTACCGTTGTGTAGGATTTTCGCCGCATTTTGTGACAGGATAGTCTATACACACACGGCTGTGTTTCTGCTGAGAAATGCGGAGGGTTTTGTTTTTCTCCCATACGGCGTGCGGTATCAAATTCCATTAAAACTACACTCTTCCAGCAGTTCCTCGCATCCGATATCTCGTTTATCATCGGGGCATGAATGAAATGTTCGTGAATGAAAGTGAAAGTGCCAAACTGCAGTAAAAGTTGACAAATTAAGAATGAAACACCCAAAATTATATGAAACTTCAGAAGAAATGTGGATAGCGCTGTGTCAAATTATGTGCAATAACATGTAAAACGGGATCATGAAAGAAACATTCAAAACGCAACTCATGTAAACACCTTAATCATATTGTTGTCTTATTCACATTAAGGCAAATAATTTGATTACTGATGTCTATGTAAATGCAGTATCTGTCTGTCTCCCCTGTGTCTGTGTTGCCGGTGTAAAAACAGCTGTAGTTCACGTAATGAAACTCCCCTTTTTCATGCAAACCCATCCCTCTTTTGCCACTCAACACTCCCACCTAAACAAATCTGGACTCACCCACTTTCCTTTTTTCAAACTAGAGGTGTGAAAACACCCTGCTGAGACGGGGGGTGAGGGAACAGGGGTTTAAGCCTTAGTCAGGTAATAAAAAGTAATGCAAAACTCTAAAGTAATGTAACGCATTACTTACCATAAAAAGTAATTAAGTAACACAACTAGTTACTTTAATGGGGAGTAACTCAATATTGTAATGCATTACTTTCAAAAGTAACTTTCCCCAACACTGAAAATCATCCTACTCTGTGAAAATCTATACCTTTTCTCACATTACACCCTGCTTTTAAAAGACCTTCGGGATCAAGTTGTAGAAAGGCACAGGTTAGGAGAAGAGAACATTTCAAAAGGCTGTAAAAGTTATTTGGAATGTGATTTGATTTCCGGCTGTAAGACAAATTAATTAATTAATTAATTCAAAGGTGTATGATGATTTTCTTTAGGCACTGCACATTTAATATTATCAAAATCATGAAAGGGACTATACAGTATATATTGAAGACTTGTATCTTAATTTTTTCATTTGAATTTTGAAGTGAACTATGATATAAATCTTTGCTTTTGATGTACCGCGCCATTAGGAAACTCTTTCAGATTACTGTTCATTAGCTTGACAATAAAGCTATGTTTGTTACTCATTGTGCTGAAATGACTGTGTAATGGAATGACATCACTTATGTTCCTCATTGCTACATGAACTAGACAATTAAAGTGGAAAATGCCTGAAAATAGCTTAAGCAGAGTGAAAAATAAGCATTTAAATGCCTTCGACATCATGTCTACTCAACATTGAAACTGCAAATATATTGTGAGTCATTCTGAAATTAGTGATTCTGATAGTTATTTTTTTATTAAATAAGGTAAGAGAAATGTAATTCAGTGCACTATACTTGACAATCTTGATAGATATAGTTGAACCTAAAATTTTAAGCTCTCCTTTCAGTTTCTTTTTCTTTTTCAAATATTTTCTAAATGACGTTTAACAGAGCAAGGACATTTTCACAGTATTTCCTATAACATCTTTTCTTTTGGAGAAAGTCTTATTTGTTTTATTCTGGCTAGAATAAAAGCATTTAAACCCTTTTAAAGTCAACATTATAAGCCCCCTTAAGCAATATTTTTTATATCGTCTACAGAACAAACCCCTGTTATACATTGACTTGCCTACATACCCTTAACTTGCCTAATTAAAGTAGTTAAGCCCTTAAAAGTCACTTTAAGCTGAGTACTAGTATATTGAAAAATATCTAGTAAAATATGATGTACTGTCATCATAGCAAAGATAAAATAAATCAGTTATTAGAAATTAGTTAATAAAACTATTATGTTTATAAATGTTTAGAAATGACAATTAAAAATAAATTGGGAAAAAATATACTAATAATTCAGGAGCGTTAATAATTCTGACTTCAACTGTATAAGTGCAGGTTTCACCTGTTGTGCTGTATGACAGAGGATCATCATTTAATTTAGATGTGATTTGTTATTTTATGTTCAAAAAAAGTAATTTGAATCATAAGTCACGTACTTTCAGATGGAGCAGCATTTACAACAGCATTGAATTTAAACAAACAAATTAAATGTAGTAATGTTCAACTTAATTTATTTGTTTGAATTTAATCCAAATAAATTGCTTACAACAACTTATTTGTACAGTAAATTGTCAATCAAATTAATCATTTTTTATTAAAATTTTTTTTAATAATTATTTTTTTCGGGTTTTTCCTCTTTATTGTATAGGACAGTAGAGAGTATTGACAGGAAAGCATGGGGAGCAGAGAGAAGGGAAGGATCAGCACAGAACCACGAGGTGGAATCGAACTCGGGTCTCTCTGAGCACCAGAGTGCCTGTGTCAGCACACTAACCACTATACACTTGCGCCGATCAAATTAATGATTTTTGAATGTTTTTTTTTCAGTGTAGTACACTCACAAACTACAAAATATTGTGTTCAAACCCCAACAATTATGTCATTGAGATTTGTCAAACAGATTTCAGCTGTTTGTTTAGTTTCTCAACAATTATCTACAGCTCTGTGTAAATGCTGCATGTGAAATTACTAAATGCTTTAAAGTCTGAAATAATTCCTTCTGTGAGATGATTCCATAGTCTTACTGATTACTTATACTGAATTAATGACATTAATTAAATCTTGTGCTTATATCGCTTATATTTCTTGAGTTTCTTCTTTATGAGTGTTTTTTCTTTATAAGAGCGTCCTCTGGCCTTTACAAGTAGATTTACTACTGATCAAAGAACTGTACTTCCCTGACAATATGTGCATGATAATCGCAGCTTTGCTCAATCATGTTTGCGATTTCAGTTCGATAAATCAGCCAGCCCTAGATTAAGATTAGAGTCCAATTAGAAGTCAAAAATGTCTGAAAGATTCTTCAAAGGCCTACTTTGGAGCGGCATCACTACTGTTCCTCTTATAGAACTAAAAAAGTGGAAAATGCAATTATCTTCACGTTCTAAAACTGGCATTGTGTGTCATTCAGAAATATCAAGACATTGTATGAGATAACATGACCTAATGAGATGAGGCAAAATAAAACTCTGATATCTTTTAGCATTTGGTGGGATAAGCAGTACACAAACATGTACAAATAACCTTCTTCTGTGAAATACAAAAGGACACGTTTTTATCAGTACATATGTTAATATTCATTGGGTTTAGGTAACTCTGAAAACTGCACTGACACAGTTTCAATTTACTAGAACTATGTCAAGCTACTTTGACACAATCTACTTTGTAAAAGCGCTATAGAAATAAAGATGAATTGAACTGAATTGAATTGGTGTTTTTTTTATCTCATTAGAGAATATTTTATTCGTCAGCTTATTTCAGGATGACATCACTAATGTTCCGCTTAGACAACTAAATGGCAATAACCAAAAAAGGAGAAAATACTTGACTGTGGGAAGCCATATTCATATCCACAATCATAATTATAAAACTGGCTAACCAAGTCATCGTTATTTTTTCAGAAATGTAAAAATACAGAAAGAGTATTTTTTGATTTTAACATATATTTTCATTTTATGGTCAGAGGCTATAAAAACATAGTTCAAAATAGTTGTTTCGGAACGGCATCATCACTAACTTTCCACTTTACAACCACACTTTAAAACTTGCTGGGTGGTCTCAAAAACCAAATATGTATATATATAATAGACAAAACCCAATTTTTGGGTTAAAATATAAAAAAAAAATCCCAATAATTTGTTTTGTCCACATGTAACCCGAATCTGAATTCAAACAGCCCATTAGTTTTAAGAGTGCAATACTAGACGTAAACCTGTAAACTTACGTCTATAAAAAACCCAGAAAGCAATTCTGAAAATTGATATGTTTGTGTCTATACAGCGAAAGTCACTTGTTTGAAACAGTTTTAGAAACCCCCTTCTAGAAAATATCTTCTTTTATATTCCACAGAAAAACACAAGCCATACATCTTAATAACGACAAGTCAATAATCAATGACAGAATTTGTATTGTTGGTGAACAGTCTCTTAAATAAGTGGTTCCTATTGGCTGGACAGCTATCCTGGATCTTTTAGAACTGATAGAGAAAAACGCAAGGCTTCAGAGAGCAGCAGTAGCAGTGAGGAAGTATCGAGGCAGGAACCGCAAGTCCCCTCTGACATACTTCTCCACTCTTCCCCTCCCACCTCTGGGTGCCGTTGCGAAAGAATCCTCTGTAAATCTCTCACCGCACAGAGTCAAGAAAGTCACCGCCCCAGCATCACACTGCTTTCCTGCCACCCCTGACATCATGAGCCTCACATTGACCTCAGTAGAGGACACCTGAACATCTGACCCATAGTACAGCAACTTTTGATTGATAACCAGTGTGCTAATAAATTCAAGGTGGATTAAACTAAGAGGTTAATGAGATTCCACTGTAAGGAAAAGTCAGTGATGATTTAAGCTTCCTTTTCAGTTAGTTTCACAGATACTACACTGAGCTGCTTCAACCATTTAGACTTTATAAATAAAGAAACTCTTTAAAAGACTATCAAAATTAGCACTTGTGTATGAGGAAAGTAGTATGAGGAAACTTTTTCACTCAGTTACTGGCTTATTAAAGAATGACACAAAAAACGACTGCAATTTAATCAACATAATCAATGAGAAAATAAAACTTCTGCCACTTTACCATTGTGCCGCTGCTGCTTGTTTCTACTTTGTTTTGTGGTTCTTCTGCCGATGAGATATTTAACAGTCCTAGGGTTTCTCAGCACCTTCCCATGACCAGCAGACTCTACAGCACAAGAGCTGTGAAGGTTTAGTGAAGGGAAGCGGACTGTGAGCACTGAGCACAGATCACTTCCTCAAACTCTCTCAACCCTGTAGGTGAGACAAGAAGAAGTTGCAATGCTCTTTCACCACAGGCTGAACACACGCATATACAGTATACGCCTACAAACAGACTGAACTCATAACTGGTCTTACTCATGGCCCCTCACGATCATTTGCAATAGGTTCCAGGTCAACCGTTACTCTGAGGTGTGTGACAGGATGCAGCCCCTCCTGGTGACTGAATGACAAAAAACCCATATGTAATAAAAACCATACACACATCCTGCAAAACACCAAAACTGAACACACCCTCGCTCACGTGTGAACTTCTTTATTTTGTCAGTTTCATTCTTAAGGGTTTACCTCTATGTTCTGATGCCTGCAGAGTTTACCTTCCAGAGTGAGAGCTTTGACTAAGGGATGAAGGGGACTTCAGGGTCATCTGCAACACAAATTAAATATATGCAAAGAAACATGGGATCGGATTGTGGCATAACCATTTTTCCTGAAGTTCCCTTTGAAGTAGCCATTTTGGAAGAACCTTGAATATGCATGGTGAACATGACTGTCCTTATTAGCACTTCTGTTTGTGCTATATTGCACACAGGCTGCGTAAGTACTACATCTGCCCTGTAGTCATTGGTCACATCTATCTATTAAGCAGTCAAGGCACTGATCAGGGAGTGAGCTATTTGAAATTCCTTCAAGTGCACTTGAAATTTTTCTCCCTGAAAACTCCCACAATGCACCATGAAAATCAGGGAGCATTGATGCGAACTGTTTCCAATGGTTGATTAATGGTTGAAATGTTGCTGCATTTTCCTTCAGCTTAGTCCCTCAATTATCAGGGGTGGCCACGGCAGATTGAACCACCAACTATTCTGGCTTTTGTTTTAAGGAGTGGATGCACTTCCAATCTCAACCCAGTACTGAGAAACACCCATACACTCTCACATTTAACCCATGCGAAGACGGGGAGAACATGCACACAGAAATGCCAACTGGTCCAGCTGAGTCTCGAACTTGGGACCTTGCTGTGAGGCGACAGTGCAAACCACTGCCACCATCCAATTATTATCTATAATGTAATGCAGTATTTTCAATGAGGATATTCTCATGCACCATGCAAGCATTAATTGCATGCACCCTTCAGAATCTCACTTGAAAATAGTAGGTAATTTGGGTACTTCTTGTATACAGGCTACTGTTTTTCACACACTATGAATTTGGACATACAGTTCTGTTAACATACTGTTTCATATGCTAGGGAAGTATGCTATTTTAGATGCGGCGCTTATGCAAGAGAGCTAGAAGAAGCTGTACAAATGTGAGATTTAGGGGTGAGTTTGTAACAGAGGCCAGTTACTTACAAAATCTCACTCCTGTGGCCTCAAGAGCCAATCTAACTCCCACATGTAGAATAAGTATTAACAGAGTTTGGAGCAGTTCCAAATAAGTGGGACCTGAGCTCCAAGTGGACTGTACAAACTTCCTGGAGCTTTTGATTGACCGATTTAAGGTCTTGTACATGATGTGGAGTCCAGTCTATTTTGCTTTATTAATGTCTACACCTATCCCAACCCTAAACCTACCTTCACAGGTGTCAAATCTAGTTCCTGGAGGGCCACAGCTCTGCACAGTTTAGCTTCAGCCCTAATTAAACACAACTGCTCAAACTAGTTGAGTCCTTCAGGCTTGTTTGAAATCTATAGGTAAGTGTTTTGAAGCAAACTGTTTGGAACTAAACTGTGCAGAGCTGCGACCCTCCAGGAAACTGGATTTGACACCTGTGCCTAACAGCAATGAATAAAACAGTAGTTATTATTGTACAGCAACACAAAATTATTATATTTATGTGCACATTCTCAGTACCCAGAGATGTAATCCTTCTAGTGTAACCCACCCTGTTTGTAGCCTAAATGCCTCCGAGGTGGGGGCATTAGACTCCAGCGATTATATATTTGAAAACTAGACCTAGGCCTTTGGAATAGTTGTTAGTGCACCTGCTTCCCATGTATGAATGACAAAGATGGGAGTGAAATTTCCACAGGTTTTAGGAGAAGTGTGAATATTCCTTACTCATATAGTCTCAAAAGATGCACTAGAAGCTGTTGATAGAGACTGTGGACTTTAGCATCCTTGCTAGTGAGCACACTTTCCATGACAGAAACACCTGATTGAATCCTGTTTCAGAGCCAAAAGAGTAAAACCAGAGCTGTTACGTTGGTGTCGTGACCCAGATAGGAGGAAAGTAAACCTCCCTCCCCTGCCCTCAATAGGCAGACTAGCAACTACACTCTCAGAAATAAAGGTACCAAACCTGTCACTGGGGTGGTACCTTTGCAAAGGGTACAATTTATACCTTAAATGTGCACATTGGTACCTTAAAAGTACAATTTTGTACTGTTAGCATACACTTTTGTTTTTTGATATTACTATGAGGTACACATTTGAACTTTTTAGGTATTAAGTTGTACCTTTAAAGTACATATATGCTCCTGTAAGATACAAAAGTGTACCTTTTGAAAAGTTACCACCCCATTGACAGGTTTTGTACCTTTATTTCTGAGAGTGTAAAGTAAAAAATTAGTGGTCCCCAGCATCCGAGTGTGGATGGTTGCCACCCCTGTTTGGAGCATTGACGGAGTTAGTGCCGTAACCCAGATCAGAGTGAAAATTAGGGAGAATGTAACATAAGTCAGATAATAAGAGCTGGCCTCAAGAGCAAATAAATGCTTTTATTTGTAACAATAAATATATAAACAGCTGCTATTAGTTTGTTTTATGTACAATATAGCAGAAATCTCCAGTGGAATGGCTTAAACACCCACATACTTGAGGCTTGACGCATTCGTAATCGTGCAAAAATCCACCCAGCTTCAGGGAAATATAAATGTATAAAATGAAAACAGACAAAACAAAACCAGATTTTATTTGTACACAATGCATCTTTTTATTCTGCATTTCAAATTCATTTCAACTGGTCTGAGTACAATTCAAATGACATAAACTACATCACAGGCACAAGAAGGTACAGCACGTTACTTAGTAGCACGTGAAAATCAACAATAAACAAAGTCAAAATAAACAAGCGTGACTTCATTTCCAAAGTGAATCTACAAATGTAGGAACACAATGCAAAATATTTTAAAAATGAATAAAAAACACACAAAGCTAGCCATCAAAAGCAAAACAATTTACTTTCACATAATAATTGTACCAAAGATATGATTACAAAGTTAGTGTCTCTGCAGACTTTAACAACAATTCTAGTTTTCATTGAATCCTGCTTATATATATTTTTTCTTCAGCAAATGTATTATCTTTAGCAAAACAATCCCTACAATACAAAAATAACATAAATCTTGAGATTATGACAAATAAAGACATAGCACCATACTGTAGCACCACAGATAAGCCATCAGTCCTCGAACAGAGGCCATCTCCTCAAGATCTGCTCTTCAAAATCAAACATTTGACGTGTGCTGCCAGGACCCAGGACAGGAAGAAGGTCTGTAATGGCTCTCTAACAGTGACTGATACTAGTAAGTTGATTCAATGACAAGATTGAGCTGAATGATGATATATTTGGGTTAAAAATCGATTAACAGAACAGATTTTGGAAGGAAATTCATTCAACATTTTGAATTCCCAAGTTTAAAAATGAGAAAAGTTCACCGAAAATGAGAATTCTGTTTAATTGCCATTATTATTGCCATTATTATCTTTTTTTTGTGAGGAACAGACTAAAACATATGGCAGAAAAGTACTACTTCCATCCATATTCTTCCCCTTTACTCTTAAATCTCATCTGCATGTGTACATATTCAAACCCCATTGTTTCTGTAGCATCAATGCAAACAATTGATATTTTTACAATTTTAATATTTGACCCGCACAAATCTATTGTATGACTTTAGCGGAAATGTAATATATGTAAACAAATGAAGAAGAACACATTAGGTTGAATTTTTGGGACTAACTCACTATAAGATCTCAATGGTTTTCATGTACAGTTAAAGTCAGAATTATTAGCCCCCCTTTGATTTTTTTTTTTTTTTCTTTTTTTTTAAAATATTTCCCAAATTATGTTTAAAAGAGCAGGGAAATTTCTCAGTATGTCTGATAATGTTTTTTCTTCTGGAGAAAGTCTTATTTGCTTTATTTCAGCTAGAATAAAAGCAGTTTTGTTTTTTTAAAACCATTTTAAGGACAAAATTATTAGCCCCTTTAAGCTATTTATTTTTTGATAGTCTACAGAACAAACCATCATTATACAATAACTTGCCTAAATACCCTAACTTGCATAGTTAACCTAATTAAGCCTTTAACTATCATTTTTTTTTGCTGTATAGAAGTGTCTTAAAAAACATCTAGTAAAATATTATGTACTGTCTTCATGGCAAAGATAAAATAAATCAATTATTAGAAATGAGTTATTAAAACTATTATGTTAAGAAATGTGTTGAAAAAATCTGAAATTGGGGGAAAGATAAACAGGGGGGCTAATAATTCAGGGGGGCTAATAATTCTGACTTCAACTGTATTTATAAAAAACTGAAAAGTTACTAAAGTCAAAATTGAGCACCACAGTTGCTACATGGCCACTTGTGCTGCATCAAGAATACAGTACATTATCTTGGGTAAAAAAATCTAAGAATAACAACATAACCACAACATGGTACAACAACAGCTTCCTTTGGCTGTTTAAACAACTGTTATGTTGTGCACAGAAGCTAAACTCACCTTACCTCGCTTCCCTCCAATTGTTAAACAGTTAATTGTTCATCCCGGTTGGACTGACGCACAATATCTTATGATTAATTAGTGTAAGCATTATGGGACCGGATGAAAACAGAACAGCACCTGCAAATGGCCACACGGCCGTCAGATTTAAAGATACAGTATCTCAGCACCAACCACACTGAATGAGAGCTTATGATATCTGAATGATCTGAAGGGTCCCAAAAGGGCCGTTCACACAGATTTAAATGCTGATTGTCAACAAGTTACAATAAGCTGGTAAATGTTTTGTACTTAACTCAACAAGCAAAAATGACATTTATATTGAACTGAAAATTTCCACTCATATAATTAAGAATTTATTTAAATTGTTGGTTTGTTGCTTTATAAATTGCTAAAAGTGTGAAAGACCTTTAAGGCATAATCCACCCCAAAATTATAATTTATTTATTCTCATGTTTCAAATCAGTATTAACACATTTTGATTATTAGATATTTAGAAAAATGTCAAATTGGGGTTTCTATTTGTATACTAAAATGTTGTTTTGGACCCCAGAGAGACAACAAGTTTCATTGCATGGACAAACTTCCTAAAATTTGTTAGAAATGTATAACATGAGGATGAGGTAAGTACAGATTATTCCTTTTGGTGTGAATTATGCCTTTAAAATGCACTCAATCATTTTTTTCCACACTAAACATTTACATTTTTTGAAAACTGTTTACTATCAAAACCTGCACTGTAAAATACAGTGAGGGAAAACGTCAACAAGTCATGTTTTTTTTTCTGGGAAATATATTCTAAAGGAGCTGTTGACATGGAAATGAACACACGGTTGTGCGTAATAACAACAAATTGACATAAGAGGAAAGTACTGAACTACTGAACAGTATTTAATACATTATATTTAATATTTAACATCACCTTTTTTGGTGATTGCAGTTTAAAGACGCCTCTCATATGGAGAATCATGCATTGCTCAGGTGTGATTTTTTTTACAAACTTCAACAGAGTGTAAAAATCTTGATCGTTCTGTGGGTGTTGTCTATCAAATCTGATCTTTATCCAATCTAGGTAATTGGCTGGGCCATTTTACAGCTTGATTTTCTTTCTCCGAAAGCATCTGAGAGTTTCCTTGGCTGTGTTTTGGATCACTGTCTTGCTGAAATGTCCACCCTGGTTTCATTTTCATCATCATGCTAATGTAGATGTTGGACTGAAGCAGCTAATATTAATTTATAATGACGAAGAGCAGAGGTTTGCTGAATAACTACTGAGAAACTCCAGCTGCAGTCTGGTCTTTCACTGCCTATCTACACCTCCCTTTCTTCTCGTGTCTAATACTTTTTTCCTGTGGCATTTCACTTTATTACACATAACTTAATTTGTAAACTAATTAGTTTGGTTTTCTTTGCATATATGGATATTTTTAGAAAAAGTTTTCTGAGAAAAGTGGTGATGTGTTGAATACTTATTTCCCCCACTGTATATGCTATAACAGTTTCCCTTTAATTCATGATTCAACTTTTTTTATTTTACTCTAAATGACTTCTACTGAAATCTTTAGTAGTCTGAAACAATATATTGTATACAATATAAAATATATAGAAATAAACCCATTAAATAGCAATCATTAGCTGATTTTTGCATAGTAATTGATATGAAAACCCAAATAATAAAATGTTTCAAAGGTTTACTATAAACGTCAATAAAAGTAGGTTTGTTATGTTTTCAACTTGCCGAAATGCAACAAGATCATTTTTCTACAATGTAATATTTCATGTAAAGTAAAATACAAACACCACGTAGAGATCTATTGACCAGGTGAAAACTACTCATTAGTAGCCAAGTTGTATTTATAAACTTGCTCACGAGAACAGTAATAAAAGTCTAAAAGATAAAAGTCTAAATAGTCTAATGCCTTACAATGAACAATTCTTTCTTTAGACAATTATTGTGCATAATAGTTCATCCACAACACTAGGTGTCAGTATAATTCAAAGATAAAAAGAGCTACATTTAAAAAAATGACTGAGTGCACTTTTGAGACTATGGCCCAATCCCAAATGACACACTAAACCCTCTTCTTCCACATTCTCCACGTGAAGTAATGCTGCTTTGACAGAGGTCTCCAAATAAGTGTGAATCAAAGGGTACAAGCACAATGAGGTATATTCACAAAGATTTTAATTTTAATTTTCAGTCAGCCAGCTCAAGCGATTCCGGTTTTCATTACAAAATCGCCATGTTTAAAATCTAATTTCTTAAAAAATCAATGATCTTCACTGCCTGAATGATTTATGATATAAAGGACAAGACAAGAAGCACTGCATTCAATTCCAATTTTCCGTGCCATGTCTTTAAATGTGAACATTTTTGTTACCCCAGTATTTTCAATAGAGTTTCTATGCTAGTCTGCTATTACTGACGGTGCTAATGTTTACACAGTATTTCATCTTGTTTTATGATTGAACACTTAAATAAATGCTTAGTCTATTTAACTGAATGTATTGTAATTACATTACAACATCAATTCTGTAAAAGGAACCTTATGAAATTAAAAAATAGCCACATAAACCTTTCATCGGAAGTTTACCAGAAGTTGGCTGAAAAACACTGGCTGTGCATATAGCCCATTCTAAAAGCTAAACATGACAACCTGCGATCTTCCGTATGAATGTGAAGTGCAATGTAAGTGTGCCATTTGGGATTGGTCTGTTTGTAAAGATGACAGGTCAGTAAATGAATCTTTTATCACATTAGACGACTATTACTCACTGAGAACTACAGGTGTGACAGCTCACACAAACACTTCTCTGCTTGACAAGCGACGACCCAGAGCACCATGCGGAAGAGCTTAAGAAGACTGACAGATGTCTTTTGGACAGACTGGTTTTCACAGCAGCAGTGCCAAAGCAGCTGGTCGAAGGGAGAGAAATGTTCTCTCTTATTTTCTTCCATTTCTCTCTCTCTCTTTCTCTTCTTTCCTCCATGATTTCTCCCTCAGTGATGTCAGTCTGCCAGTGGTTGACTGTGCTCCTCCAGTGGAATGCTGAGCATGGGCGGTTTTGGCCATGCAAGAAGATGGGAGGGCGGAGAGGGAGAAAACCGGGGTGAGAGAGAGAGACATAGAAAATAACTGTGTGTGTGTGTGTTTGTGTGTGTTTGTGTGTAAAAGAGAAAGAGAGAGAGAGGTCAGTGTCCTTGGCAGGTTTTGCAGCACATCTGTCTGAAATATGCACGGCCGCAGAATTTGAACCTGACCACCAGAGGGACAGTACGCCACTGTGTTCACATCTTTACACTCTACAGGACACAGAAAAAAGTGCAGTCAGTCGCAAAAGCAGTACTGTACTGAGAAATGCAATACGCATCTGAAAAACACACAGCATGCAGTGGAGTTTCTTTAATATTAGAACGTTTAGATTTAATTGTTGTGTCACACATTGCATTTAAAGTAGCAATAGACGGTTGATTTTTTGTTATGCTGGTTAAAAGTCTCTGCACATCCTCATGGCAATCATTAAATAAAGTATGTATGTTACTATTCTGTGGATGGTGTAGAACTAAGACAAGTTTGTCCAATCAAAATGTTCGGTCCAAAGATTTTTTGACACTGTCCTGCTTGGCAGTCAAAATATGTAATTGCATACCAGTTCTCGCAGAAAGGATTACCTTCTTTTTTAGTTTGATATTGTTATTACTAACTGTACTGTTTCTCTCCAGTGAATGTTAGGTGATGTATTGTAGTGATGTTGTCTAGTCTAGTGCGCGCTCATGCATTCAGAGGCGTAGATTTGGATGGCAATCACTTGAATCACTTCCAGGTCAAGAGAATTATTTTAAAAGGTAATTCCTCAAAATAAAAGGAATTTATTAACTAATTCAAATAAAAAAGGCAACATTTACTTTCCATCAAAGTCAATGGGTTTTGTATGTGTTTTTTGTTGAATTGTTTGCTAAATATATTTGTTATATTTTATTCTGGCATTCATTTTTTCATGTTTTTTACTTTATCATGAACAGCAGATTTAAAGACTTTCAAGGACTTTTTAAAGCACCATTCGTTTTAAATCAAACACTGTTTTAATTCCCAACATATGCAGTGCCATGATTGTGAAAATGTTTCAGTTACACCTAATATTTACATTAAAAATGTGCACGTAATGATGATGTTTCAAAATACGTTAAAATTAAATGTAGTTTTAAACAGTTTAAAGAACCTTAATAAAATGTCAACACTAGTAATACTTAAATGTGGTTTCTGAAGTTGACAAAAATTGCCTTATTTGTCGAAGTTCTTGTACAAGATTTAAATTTAAGCTTTTAAATGAAGAATTTCTCATTTTTCATTGTTTTTGACAGCAGCACACACTCAAAAATGACGTTTGTTGTTTGTTCAGACTACTTATTTAAAATGAGCAGAAACAACACAATTCTTAAATAACCACCTAATTGTTTTATGTTCAATTTACTTAAATTAGTAACAAATAATAAGTTAACTTCATTCCTTCATGTTGTCCTAACACAAATCGATTGTGTGGAACCTAACGCAGTATAATTGTTGAAATAATACCATAAGCAATTTCCATTTCAAATTTAATTCAAGCACTTTCAAGAACCTAAGATTTACAAGTACTTTCCTGGCCTTAAATCCATATGTCTAAAATTTAAAGTACCTTGAAGAAGTATGGGAACCCTGTTCTTGTCTTATAAAAGGGTTTGCACTAATAAACATCTAAACAGGACTCCAGAGTTTGCCAACACTTTAAATATCACCATGACTCACTAACCTGCTTTCACAGCCTCATTGTGGTTCTAATCACTTGATTAAAAAAACTACAGGTTTGTTAGTGTAGCTAGCTTGTTTATAGTTTATATTTACTTCTGACAATTGTATTTAGGCTTAAAAGTTGTGCTAATTTGGGAAGATTACAATTATGAACAAAATGCATGTAAACTATAAATCTTTCTCAGTGACAGAGCATATTATATCCAATAACTTAAATGAAAATTCACACAGGTCGTCAGGGTTGTTGAGTAGTGAGACATACAACTATGAAAAATGTTGTCACTAAAGCTAAAAGAGCAATTGATTGTGGAAATATTTACCAAAAAAAATCTTTGACAGACACATCCTTTCAACACATGTTTGGAAAAAGTTAATTATTATGAGATTTCATTCAGGACAGCATTTGAATAGCGAGCATTTGTGTGTGTGTGTGTGTGTGTGTGTGTGTGTGTGTGTGTGTGTGTGTGTGTGTGTGTGTGCGTGCTTTTGTTTGACCTCTGACCTTCAGGGTTGTCTGTAGGGCCGCTGTGGTCACACTTGCTCTTGCACTGCTGCATGAAGGCGGGGCGATGAGACTCAGGGCACTCATTGGACAGCTGACCAGTGTGCGTCAGACACTGAACTAAACGAATCTCCTGACCCATTCCACACCTCGCAGAGCACTATAACAAACAAACATACACACGTTTATCAACGGGTACGAGAAAAGAAATAGTTTTGAAGGAACTTAACATATCTGGACTGTGCAACTTAAATTAGTCCTAGATTATGTTTATGTTTAAAGTCTGCATGAACCAGAAGCTGCAACAGTTTTTTTTTTCTCGTATTATGAATATTGAATGAGAAAGCAGTGGGTGTGGCTTGTTTTATTTACTGTGAGCTGAATGGATGTAGTAAAGTAGGCTCTTTTTTCAGAAAGATCAGGAAAGGGTTTGGGGAGAGTTATTACAGCCTAACATACACCTCCGCCTCACCATTTCTGTTTGCTGTCAAAACTGACAGTTGGAGGGGTGGTATGTTAACCATGCCCAATACCGTAAAATCAAGTGCATTTTAAGATTTCAATTAAAGAGTAGAAGGGCAAACATTTTTTTTCTCTTGATGACATGCATAGATGAATTGTTTACCACAAAACTAGTAATGTGAGCTAACAAAATCATACAGTATGGTTAGTTTCGATTTCATTTGTACCTTAATAATGCGATTATGTTTGCAATTTTGCATACTCATTTTTAATTCTCTTTGTATTTGACTGACTGTCAATAGTGGGAGAGAAAGAAATAGTCATCAATTTTATTCTCGATTTTCAATGTTACATGACTCAATGATACAATGATTAATCTTGAATATAACTTTGTTAATGAAATGAATAATTTATAAATGTTAGTACTGCCATACATGTATTCCAATCCTAAACAAAAGCATAGAATCTCTGGTTATTTCTAGTTAAAATGTAAGAGATTCATTTATTTGAATAAGATTTTTGCCTTGTGCCCTAAACAAAATTATTTTGAGAATATTCCTGCTATTCACCATTACCGAAGGCATAATATAATTTTGTTTGAGGGTTAAAGGGATAGTCCACCCAAAATGAATATTATGTCATCATTTACCTCCACATCCTCCACTTGTTTTAAACCTGTTTAAGTTTCTTCAGTTGAACACAAAGAACACTGTAAAAAATGCAGGGTTACACACTATTCATTCATGTTGTGCCAACACAAATCGTTTAAGTTAAGACGACAAATTTAAGTGAATTGAACATAATACAATCAAGTTCACTCAAACAAATCTGAAGAATTGTTTTGTTTCAGCTCATTTTAAGTAAATACTTTGAACAAGCAGAAAAATAATTTTTTTGAGTAAAAAATATACTACAGAATGTTAGGAAACAGAGGGTGACGCGGTGGCACAGTAGGTAGTGCTCTCGCCTCACAGCAAGAAGGTCGCCGGTTTGAGCCTCGGCTAGGTCAGTTGGCGTTTGGTGAATTGGATAAGCTAAAATTGTCCGTAGTGTATGTGTGTGAAGAAGAGTGTATGGGTGTTCCCCAGTGATAGGTTGCAGCTGGAAGGGCTGCGTAAAACATATGCTGGATAAGTTGGCGGTTCATTCCGCTGTGATGACCCCAGATTAATGAAGGGACTAAGCCGAAAAGAAAATGAATGAATGAATGAATGTTAGGAAACAAACAGCCATTGACCTCGATGGTACAGTATCTTTTGTTCCTGCTATGGATGCGAATGGATTATTTTTCCCAACATTCTTCAAAATATCTTGTTTTGTGTTCAATAGAAGAAAGAAATTCATAGAGGATTAGAACTGCTTAAATGAGGACATTTTTAATCATGTGATCTCACCTCTCCCCAGGGTCCCGCGACCCACTGAGGTGGTGGGCACCGCTGTATGTTACAGCGCACTCTGGTGGTCGGACGGGTTTGTTTCGGGCACTCAGACTCTGGCAGCGTCTCTCCGTTGTCTCCACTTCTACATAAAATCACCCTGTACCTGTATCCCGGACCACAGCCGGGAGTACACTGCAAAAAGAAGATGATGACAGATTAAAAAGACCAAATGACACCAGAGATAGAAGTAAATTTACATGGCCTTTCGTCTACCTCTGACCAGTCGAGGGCATGCCACTCAGGAGGGCAGGTATGGTTGTTGCAGGGCTCTGTGACTGAAGGTCGTGGAGTGGTGCAGGCCGTGTCATCCAGCACTTTCTCCTCTGTAACAGACATCTTCCTCTTACACAGCACTTCCCGTGTGCGAACTCCTCCATTACAGCTCCGACTGCATTCTGACCAGTCTCCTGTCCACCACCTGACAAACACACAGAAGATCTCAGGCACAGAAGTTATCAGGCACACCAAAGACATCAGTGCTCATTATTCAAATTTCTTTGTACACCCTGATCTAAAAGTTTAATTTAATTAAAAAACAATTGGGTTTTTAAATTTTAATTTTGCAATTAATAATTGTTTTAGACTGAACAAAATACAGTGATTGTGTAGTGATTTTGCCAAGAAAATGTAATATATGTTAAAAAAAAGAATTAAGAATTATAAAATTGTAAGCTCTTTAGAATTTAGAAAATACTTCATTGTAATATATAGTTTTTAACATAAATCAACAAACAAAAAAGTTCCATCATTAAGTTTTATCATTTTACAAGCAATTACTGTGCATAAATTAAACATTTCATGTGTAATTTACTGTGTTTTGCATATGTGAAATACCTCTACTTAAGTTTTAACAGGTCACATTCTCACTGTTTCAATAATTCACAGTGGTGAACAGTGACAAAGTATTTTTACATCATTACTCTACTTAAGCACACATTTACTGATTTTTTTTCAATTAACCTGTTAATCTAACTGGTTTCATTTGAACTTGAACTGGACTGATCTAACTACAGCTATTCTTGGGTAAACAACTATTTGCTTCAAATGATTCAGTCAGAACAAATCAGTTACTGATTCACAGATTCAAATGATCAAATCAGTTTGAGTTTCATGGATAATTTTCACTCATTTGGTTTTCGATCCAGTCAGAGTAAGTTTCCATTTAAGGATTCCCCAATTCAAATGATTCAGTCAGAGAAAGTCTCCAGTTAACAACTCACTGATTCAAATAATCTTTTCAGAGTGAATCTCCACTTTATGATTCACTTACTCAAATGAGCTTTTTAGAGTAAGTATCCAGTTAATGAATCACTGATTGAAATAATCTGTTTAGAGTGAATCTCCAATTAACGCTTTACTTTTTCGAATGACCTTTCAGAGTGAGACTCCAGTTAACGAATTTCTGATTTAAATGATCTGTTCAGAGTGAATCTCCACTTACGATTTACTTGCAGACAATAATCTTTTAAGAGTGAGTCTCCAGTTAACGAATCACTGATTCAAATTATCTGTTCCGAGTGAATCTCCATTTTACGAATCACTTGCTCAAATTATCTTTTCAGCGCGAGTCCCCAGTTAACGAATCACGATTTAAACGATCCGTTTAGAGTTAATTTCCACTTTATGATTCATATACTCAAGTGATTTTTTTAGAGTGAGCCTAAAGTTAATGAATCACTGATTCAAATGAAAAAGTCAATTTCAAACAGTAACACAAACTAATGAAAATATGGGTTGCTTATTGCAGTGTCAGCTTCATTTAACTCAAATGTGCCTTACTTAACTCTAAAGTCATAATGCATATAATTGAATATATTTAATTAAATCACAGCTTGTGTGTTTTGACAAATCAAATTTGTCCAAATCTCAATTTTATTTCATTGTATTGTGCAGCCCTAGTATAAATAGTTACAGTTACTGTCAAATCAGTTTCCAGATATGTCTTGAAGGCATCAGGACACACTAAAAATTACCACAAATCTGATGTGTCCTTATGCAGCTGTGACCACAGTTATGTGATCGAAACTCCATATGTTCCCCCCTAGCAAGCATACTCATAATACATATGTGATCAGACCTCTTGGGAAGGATTTTAATGCAAAACACACAAACACAAACACACAGAACACCCACGTTGGAGGGCAGGGCTCCAGGTTGCATGGTCTTTTCTTGTCTTTGGGCTTGTTCTTCTTGTCACAGAAGTGATTGTAAACCACAGAGAGATCAGCTTGTTTCTTGCACACTACCTGCTGGACTTGAACCCCTGTGACACAGAGAACAGGCTTTATTATATAAAAAGCACAGTTGATTATTGTAAACTCAATCAGACAAACATGAAGCTTTGATGTTTCATTACTGTCTTTATGTAAATACACAGTCTCTGTAAAGGTATTTTCTGTTTGTTGTGCCAGTTTTATTGAAAACTATGGCTATTTTCCAAAGCCAAATGCTGCCTAAATAGGCCTTATATTATATACCTATACATACACACACACACATATACACACACATATATATATATATATATATATATATATATATATATATATATATATATATATATATATATATATATATATATATATATATACACACATATATACACATATATACATATATACATATATACATATATATATACATATATATATATATATATATATATATATATATATATATATATATATATATATATATATATATATATATATATATATATATACATATATATATACATATATATATACATATATATATACATATATATATACATATATATATACATATATATATATATACATACATACACACACACACACACACACACACACACACACATATATATACATATGTATGTATATATGTATTTATATATGTAACTGAAATGGAACCTAACAAAATCATATACTTGTTGATAACCAGAAGAATACCAAAATAATATGCATTCTTATTTTTAATCAACACTTTAAGTTAAATTTTGGATTTATTTTAATGCACTGTCTTCTCCTTTAAGGTTGTTAGCCATCAATCTTCACGATGCCTTAAAATGATTCTGGAACAAATTAGTTCTGAGCTACAGCTAATAGTTTCTTATCAGCAAGAAGAAACATGGGTCATTTACTCTCAAAGCATGAATGCAAAAAAAGCTTGAGGATAGGAAGCAACATCAAAGCTGGGGTTCTTAGTATATAAAATCTGTATAATCGTTTTAATCCCAGCCTTTTAAACAGTTCATGTGTATCTTTACAAACCGACATGGGGCATTTACTGTACACTGTTTGTGTGAACCAAGTTGGATTTTCGTATGCATTTAGTAATCACTGTGAACGTGTATACAATTTATGTCAGTTGCTTTGAGGAAAAACTTTAAAGGGATGATCATCCAAATATGAACATTTACTGTTTAATTAAACATGCTTAGGAAATCATGAGATGTGCTTGACTTTTTTTCTTTATAGCTTAAATAGTAAATGCACATGAGCAAAAAGAACAAGACAAAACTGTGGTTTCTGAAGACTCGCTACAATCCAACTCGCTCTTTAAGATCTCAAAACTCAGAGCTTCTGGTAGAACCTGGAATAGCAAAGTCGAGTAAAGGAGGTAGAGTCTTCTCATTTATAGCTCCTAAACTCTGGAATAGCCTTCCTGATAACGTCTGAGGCTCAGACACACTCTTCCAATTCAAAACTAGATTAAAGACTTATCTGTTTAGTAAAGCATACACTCAGTGCACCACTTAGCGGGCTTCCACAAAGGTTCTGCATCTTGTTTATATACACTATGAACAGCAGCTACGCTAATTATTCTCTTTATTCTCCATTTCCACCAGGGGATACTCTTCCCGAGGCCCTCAGACTATGCAGAGTCACTTTGATCCAAGACCAATGACGAGATGATCCCAAGGTTTCCATATCCTGGACCAGGCCGTATCCTGAGCAGCTACTGTGGTGGTCATGGAACAGTGAAGAACATGAGACTGATTCCTGTGACGCTCCAGGGACAGACGAGTCTTCGCTGAGGCCAGCTTCCAGCCTCCGCCGCTGAGACTGCAGCTCTGCACAAGACGTTTGGCCAGCGGAGAAATTAAAATGGTCGTGCCCAACTGAGTCTGGTTTCTCTCAAGGTTTTTTTTCTTCACTTTCGCCAATTAGTGAAGTTTTTTTTCCCTCTCCGCTGTCGCCACTGGCTTGCATGTTTCGGGATCTATAGAGCTGCGCATCGTTGGATTTACTCTTCAGTGTTTGGACTCTCAGTAGTGATTTTTAAACCACACTGAACTGAGCTGAACTGAACTGAACTTAAACACTAAAAACTGAACTACACTGTTCCTATTTACTATGACCTTTTATGTGAAGCTGCTTTAGCACACAATCTTCATTGTAAAAGTGCTATACAAATAAAGGTGAATTGAATTGAATTTAGCTATGCAAGTGAAGCGCTTGTGTCATCAGGATTTATATGTATTAAAGGGATAGTTTGCCAAAAAAAAAATTGTCAATTTACACATTATTTACTCTCTGTAAAGTGGTTCCAAACCTTTGACTTCCATAGTAAAAAAACAAATACTAGTCAATAGCTACAGGTTTCACCACGATCACCAGCAATATAAATATCTGGAGAACATTCATTATCATCCGGACTACAATCCTGTCACCATATGCACTACAAATCCTGTCATGCACCAAACACACTTGTTTCGGTTCTCTATTGATTATACACACAGCTGGGAACTGCTCAAGTACTGATTATGCAGACTATATAAATGGCTTGCTTTGACACTCTTATTGCTGAGTCTTGTTTGGTTATACCCTGCAACATAATGAAGCCGTCTTCTAGTCTAGTCTTTCCGTGTCTAACCCTTGCCTTGTTTACATTGTCTGCTGCCTGTATCGACCATTTGCCTGTGACCTGACTACGCTTCTGGATTTCCCTGTATGTACCTATTTGCCCCTGTGTTTGACCATTTCCTATATGACTACTCTTTAATAAAAATGCACATGGATCCTCATCTCTGTTGTCAGCGTCCCTACATTTTACTGGCTTTGTTTAAAATATCTTCCTTCGTGAAAAAGATAGAAACTCAATCAGGTTGGGAACAAGTGGAGGGTAAGTAATGACAGTTTTCAGGTGTACTATCCCTTTAACCTTTTATGTGCTTTTGGGGATGTTTTCATCTACTTTGGGGTGTTTTTGAGGCTTAATTTGGCCACAACTTTCTCTGTGTTTAGGCAAATGGAATGATTTTTTTCTAGACAAATTTTATTTTGACACATATTTCGGGAAAATGCTTTAAAATTTGTTGCAAATTCAGCAATACACATTGGAAAAGTTCACTACCCTTTCACTATGTTGGTGGCTGTTTTGCCCCATTATGACAATTTTTAATTTTAAAGTCATGACACCATATAATCATGCATTTTTGATTGTTGCTGGTTTTCTGTGTTAGAAAAAGCTAAATTTGTATTTTTTACTTTTGATCATCAGTTGCATTGCAAAAAAAGCTTAGTTTCTAGCTTAAAACCATATGGTTATATGGAGTGTGTGTGTGTGTGTGTGTGCGTGTGTGTGTGTGTGTGTGTGTGTGTGTGTGTGTGTGTGTGTGTAAAAGAGATCTTCGCGCATATACAGTTGAAGTCAGAATTATTAGCCCCCCTGAATTATTAGCCCCCCGTTAATTTTTTTCCCCAATTTCAGTTTAAAGGAGAGATTTTGTCAACACATTTCTAAACATAATAATTTTAATACCTCATTTCTAATAACTGATTTATTTTATCTTTGCCATGATGACAGTAAATAATATTTGACTAGATATTTTTCAAGACACCTCTATACAGCTTAAAGTGACATTTAAAGGCTTAACTAGGTTAATTAGGTTAACTAGGCAGGTTAGGATAATTAGGCAAGTTATTGTATATCGATAATTTGTTTTGTAGACAATCGAAAAAATATATAGCTTGAAGGGGCTAATAATTTTGACATTAAAATGGTTTTAAAAAAAATAAAAACTGCTTTTAATCTAGTCGAAATAAAACAAATAAGAGTTTTTCCAGAAGAAAAAATATGATCAGACATGCTGTGAAAACCATATGAAATGTCCTTGCTCTGTTAAACATCATTTGGGAAATATAAAAAAAGAAAGAAAAAAAAAATCTAATGGGGGCTAATAATTCTGTCCTTAACTGTAGCTTGATATGTTTGAGGAAATAAAAAAACAAGCAGATCAGCTCTCAGAACATAGTGAACATAGTAAGTGTATTTATGCGCACACCCTATAATTTGATGATTTACTCCATAAAATCCGAAACTTTTTTTGCACAGGCTTATCTAAAGGGTTAATGCTGCTAATTGGTGATCAACAGTAAAACTGTGAAGTTTTACATCTTCCCAACAGTAAAAAAAACACCAACAATCAACAATGCATGATTATTTGGTCTTATGGCTTCGCAATCAAAAAAATGTTATAATAAGTCAATGAGGAAAAAACAGCCACGAACATAACGAAAAGTTAGTCAATTTGAACAGTACACAAGGGTTAATAAAGTTTTTTCAGTACATGTTTTTGACTTTTAAAGTGACATTTATAGTTTACTTGGAGTTAATAAATCACCAAAGACCATGACTTTTAGCAACAACAAAATAAATACTATAATGTTCTGCAGAAGAAAAAAAAATATCATGAATCTCAAATTCGGTAGTTTTTAATCTCAGAATCGGTAATTTTTCATTTAAGGGTTAACTATGCTTTTAAGTAGCATTTTCTTTTGTCAATGATTGCAATATGTTTGTCTGTGAATAGAAAACTCTCACCTCCTGCACACAGTGCAGAGCAGCGAGACCAGGATGTATAATGCCAAGCATAACTGCTCAGAGGATCTCTGCTGACTGGAGGGTTAAATCGATATTGAATCCCTGGATTCTCTTCACGGACCAAGACCTGCCACACATTAAACAACGAAGGATTGAACAGGTTAATCTGACCATCAAACACTTTGATTTTAAACATCTACCACTTTAAAACATTCTTATTTGAAGCTGGATTGTTAAAGTGACCTTGTCACTGTATGCTTGTTCCAATTTTAGCCTTCATGCGCAGCATAATGTACTAAAACTGTTTATGAATGAAATGTCTGCTAAGATTTAAAGATCAAAGTGCACAAATTAGTTTGATCTCCTAAAAGAAAGAGTCCATTGTGAACTGCTGAGACGAGTCAGTAATTAGAGTTTCGCTTCTGTAACTGATCTATGAAGCTCTGTAAGTAATTTGCATAAGGTCAGCCTGTCCTCTTTATTTTGCCTTTAAGAAAGATCATATTTTAAACTTGGATAGATCTTTAAAACTAAATTAACCAGCCTATATAGTAAAACAAGTAACTTTTGGTAAATTTCACAATAATTCCCCATCTTCCATTACTAGCACAGATAGTCCTGACCCTAAACGACACCATGGTTGCTGAGCCGGGCTAATCTAAATGGCCAATCTAAAAACAAATCTACATTGTTTACACTTTTCAGGTAATTAACCTACAAGTGGATTACCCCCAGCAAATCAAACAAAGATAGCAGAAGATATTTACAAAAAGAATCACAACAGAAGAAAAAAAAAGCACTTCAGCTTTAAATAACATTTGTCCAGAAAATTACACTTGACCCCATAGCAAATACATTGCAGCTGTCTAAATTCTAAGGCATCTGTACCAACAGAGGCAGAGCACAAATATCCTGCTTGAAAAGACCACCCAGCATCTCTGACTTACCATCACGATCAGGGTCATATTGGTGGGTCCGAGAGCTTCCAGGGTCTCTGGTTCATTGGCGGGTCGGCGGTAGTGGAAGGTACCACCGGCAATGTCGAATCGGCGCGGCGTGTCGATGGTCAGCTTGCCATTGATGAAGTACTGATCCCCTTTGCTCTTCAACACTAGTGATAATGAAAATCATTAACAGGCCACAATACATAACAGACTCTTTCAATGCAGAGCGTTCATTTACATATTTATGCTCAAACTAATTGCTAAAACTAAAATCAAATAAAAAAAGTTTTAAAGGAACCGTTCATACTAAAAAGTACATTCTGTCATCATTTACGCTACTTTCACTTGTTCAAAACCTATTTGAATTTCTTTCTTCTGTTGTACACAAAGGAGGATATTTTGAAGAATTAACTTTCATTGTATTTTTTTTATTCCTACTATGGATGTCAACGGCAGCTTTTTCCCAACATTTTTCAGAATATTATCCTTTGTGTTCAACAAAAGAATAAAAAAAATCATTAAATTTTAGAATCATTTGAGTGTAAGTGAATAGTAAATGGGTGGTGAACTATCCCTTTAACTAATACATATCATTGGTGGTGCTTTTTCAAAATTGGGGTACCAAAGTATCCAAAAATGCATTTTTTTGTTTTCCAGTTATAAACCTACAGAGCCAACTAAGGGCTATGGAAAATATGAGATACTGTAACTTTATTGCATTTCTGGACTAAGAATGTTCCTGGACTAAAAACGCTCCTGGTTGACTAGTAGTTATTGATTTTAAGCCATTACAAAAATGTCAATTCAAGCAGTGCTTTTCAATGTGTGAGTTAACATTTGAATCAACATTAAAATAACATATCAGTAAACAAGTGCTTTTTGTTTGTTTTCAGCATGAAAGACGAGACACTGACACAATCATCATCTATGCAGTGGTGGATGAGCCTGTGTGTTCCATATGGATTGAATAATCTGAGAATATCTGTTTTCTACATGTGAAAGTACACATTTTGTTTTCTACAGATGTACAATTACTGGCCACTTTATTAGGCACACCTTACTAGTACTGAGTTGGACCCCCTTTTGCCTTCAGAACTGCCTTAATCTACAATCCATCCTTGTTGACTCTAAATTCTGACCCTACCATCCGAATGTTGCAGCAGAAATCGAGTCTCATCAGACCAGGGAACATTTTTCCAATCTTCGATTGTCCAATTTTGGTGAGCCTGTGCAAATTGTAGCTTCAGTTTCTTGTTCTTAGCTAACAGAAGTGGCACCGAGTGTGGTTTTCTGCTGCTGTAGCCCATCCGCCTCAAGATTGGACGTGCTCTTCTGCATACCTCGGTTGTAACGAGAGGTTATTTGAGTTACTTTTGCCTTTCAATCAGCTAGAACCAGTCTGGCTTTTATCCTCTGATCTTTATCATCAACAAGGCATTTGCACCCACAGAACTGCCGCTCACTGGATATTTTCTCTTTAAAATATGTGCGTGAAAATCCCAGCAGATCAGCAGTTTCTGAAATACTCAGACCAGCCCTATTGCCACTAACAACCATGCCATATTCAAAGTCACTCAAATCACCTTTCTTCCCCATTCTGATGCTCGATTGGAACTGCAGCAGATCATCTTGACCATGTCTACATGCCTAAAAGCATTGAGTTGCTGCCATGTGATTGGCTGATTAGCAATTTGCGTTAACGAGCAGTTGGACAGGTGTACCTAATAAATTGGCCGGTGAGTGAATATTTCTATGTCTGTAAAGCAAGTATACACAGACTTTATTTTTTTGACATGCCCTGTTTACTGTCATTATTTTACAAAAGCGCAATGGTTTGTTGCATGACAGTTAGATGAACAGATATTAAAACATGTACTTTAATACTAATATCCTCAAAGACAAACAAACATTAACCGATTGCAATGTACAACACTTAATTTTAAAAAGTAAAAAAGTCATCTCAGCCGATCCACAGGAGGCACCTTAAAGCATCTTGAATCTGTATTTTAATTTAGTGTAAAAACTATTTACGAAATCCACTAACCCCAACAGTGTATTAGTTCTGGTTCTCATGAGAGGTTCATATTTAAGTCAAACCATGAAAAATGGTGTCTCACCCAAGTAATTCAGAGAGACGTTGAGCTCTTGGATGTGTATGAATACAGATCCTTTGGGGATTCTGACCACCTCTTCATAACCTGAGGAAAAAACACAGACACATATGCATACATTTATTCATAGCAAGAGAACAATGCAGTTTGTGGTGCTTCAGCGAGAGTGACTGTGATGGGATATGCAGAGGTTTGAGATTCCGACTGAATTCCTGGGCAACGTCCCTCAGTTCTGCTGCCCAACACACAACGTGTTTAAGGCCAGATTCCACCACAGGCTTGCAAACAGCTCCAGCCTCTGACCGAAGAGTAAAAAAAAGAAAGCTAATTTTTCAATCCAGTCCTGCCACAGACGGGGATCTTGTTATGATCATTCAACAGGCAATGTGGTGAAAACTGTGTCACAAAACATTAAACCATCTGCAAACCAACTAAGCATGGGGATCATGACCAATTTAAGCATTCTGATTTAGTTTAAGTTGGTTAATTATTCCATTAATTAGTAAAGCAATTCAGTTCAATTAACTTTATAGCTTGTAATGTGCTTACAGTTACAGTTTACATCCTTTAAATACTGAATAATTTTAGTTAATGTACTTACTATATAGTTAGGGTTAAAATATGAGTTGGGTTTAGGGTAACATGTAGTTATGCATAATGTACTGTAGTTACCATAGCAAGTGCATTATAAGTCACAAGGAGACTTTAAATAAAGAGCTAGCAGCAATTCTTATTGTATTTTCAACATACTGCTAAAACAGTGATAAACTTACACTTAAAAGAAGCTCAGTTTCTCTGAATTTACAATTTGTAGTCAAGTGTTTGAGTAAAATGTATATTTTTCTATAAAAAACTGCTGTCATTCCTTACAAATTTGATAATAAAATGCTTTTATTTACAGTATTTTTTGCATTAAATTTAAAAAGAGCATTTTAATCATTTATTTCAAGGAAATTAAGGATATGATACCCAAATATTGTTCTGAAATAACTTACATTTAATTGTTTTTCCCAAATATCACAAATATTTAAACCATTCATCTTTCCAAAACATCACTTCATAACATATTAATCTTGGAGTCCACATCGCTGAGGATCTGACATGGACTGCTCACACAGATGCAGTGCTGAGGAAGGCACAACAACGCCTCTTCTTTCTCAGGTGCCTCAGGAGGGTTGAAATGAACCCCCACATCCATTTATTCTACACCTGCACTGTGGAGACTAGCTGACTAGCTGCATCACCACCTGCTATGGAAACAGCACCAGCAGCAATTGCAAAGGTCTACATAGAGTTGTATGAACTGCTGACCACATAGTAGGAGGTGAGCTTCCCTCTCTCCAGGACATCTACACCAGGCGGTGCATGAGGAAAGTCAAGAGAATCATCAGCAACTCCAGCTGCCCAATCCATGCTGCGGAACTGTCTGCTTGAGGGTACTAGAAAGAAAAGCTCTTTCTACTACCCTCAAGCAGAAAGTTCCGCAGCATCTGGTCATGCACCAGCCAGCTTAAGGAAAGCTTCTTCCCACAGACTATCACAGTGATGAACACTTGATACACCTCACACAAACTCTTTCCATACCCCTCACTGCAAACCATCAAGATGTAGCATGCACTGCACTTTACCCAAATCCGTAGATAAAACAACATTGCTTACAATAAATTTCCAATAACAGTCAAACTATGTGTATACCTTTTTGATTGTGTACTTGTCTATCTGTGTCTAAATGTTTGTAATGTGTGTTTTTCTTTACATATTTAAAGTCTTTCATGTATTTATTGTCTTTTACATATTTATAGTCAACAATGCTAAAGGTATATTGTCTATATTTTCACTGTCTGTATTTTGCACTGTCTGGAGGCAGCGCCTAAGCTTTTCACCCATCATAGTACACGTGCTGCTGATGATGTGACAATAAAAACTGATTTGATTTCTCTTTTGAATCAAACATGAGGAGAATATTAAGATAATCAGATTACTTCCATTTATTCATTCATTTTCTTGTCGGCTTTAGTCCTTTTATTAATCAGGGGTCGCCACAGAGGAATGAACCGCCAACTTATCCAGCATTTGTTTTATGCAGCAGATGCCCTTCCAGCTGCAACCCATCACTGGGAAACACATACACACTCATTCACACACATACATTATGGACAATTTAGCCTACCCAATTCACCTGTACTGCATGTCTTTGGACTGTGAGGGAAACCAGAGCACTCGGAGGAAACCCATACGAACGCAGGGAGAACATGCAAACTCCACACAGAAACGCTAACTGACCCAGCCAAGGCTCGAACCAGGGACCTTTTTGCTGTTAGGCAACAGCACTACCTACTGCGCCACTGCGTCGCCCAGATTACTTCCATTACCAGGGAAAAGTTATTCATACTGCTACACATTTCATTCACTTAAAATAACCTAATCAAAAGTAAACCGTTTTGGAACTGAACAAACTGAAAAGATCCAGCCAAAAAAAAACACAGTATTTTTGGAACAGGCTCTGAATTAGAACCCAAATATATATAAACTAAATCACTCTAAACATGTTCCCAGAGAGTTAGAAGCAGTTAAATCATTAGTGGTCATTCGTGTAGACTGGTCACTCAGCTGGCATATTTTGTGGAGCACAATGCCTGAAAGAATCTCATTCACCAACCGCATTTCTAAATAAAATGTGTGTCTTTGTCTTCAAATTGTATTTGTATGCTCCAAAATTCAACACAAATACAGCAGGAGCCAAAAATAGGCCATCATCTGGGCATCTGCGAGCCACTGCGGTCAGTGTTTCTTCTGCCGGCCGCCCAGGGAGTGGTTCACTGAAGCTTCCTGCAGCTGAGAATAGCCCTCAGTCCAGCAGACTGACTATCAACAACACCAAACCCACGCTGAACATCTGAACTGTTGCTGTTCACTGGATCAATTCTGGCTGGCTATTATATTACGAAACAAACATAATGAAACTACATTTTTGGAACAACAAATAATAACTTCACTTCTAGTTGTGTAACACGGGGAGTGACAGAGACAACTGAGGTTTGGATGCACTTGCAGGTTTAATCAAAGTCAGGCAAGCAATGGTCAACACAGGTGCAAACAGATGTATAAAGGCAGTCCAGAATCGTAGTAAAACACAGGCGAGAGGTCGGTAGACAGGCGGCAGACAAGGAGAAAGGGAAACCAGGCAAAGATCAAAAACACGGAGGAACAAGACTAAGGGAAACGCGTTGTAATGTCACTTTACAGATAACAAGACTCAGCAAGGGAAGTGAGTGTGTGTGCTGCTTAAGTAGTGTGTGTAATCAGTCCGACAATCCTCAGGTGGTGCAAGTGTAATCAGTAGAGACTTGGAGCAGGTGTGAGTGTGTGTGGCATGACTGAATATGTAGTCCATTTGCAAGCAGATTTGTAGTCCTTATGTGCAAACCAGCAATCTAGGGAGTTATGATCGCTGGTGACCGTGACAAGTTGATCATTTGGTATCAGAAGTGGCTTATATGAAAGGGAAAGGCCTCTAGATTATGCTTATTTTACCAAAATAAAATATGGTCATGCCTTGATTTTTATTTATTAGGACAGTGAGGTCTGACTTTGCTTAGACAAAAGTCTTGTCACTTAACAGAAATAATGCACAGTACAGAATATAAAGTCACGGTGCAGTGGAAAAATAAGTAATATTGTGTATGACACTTATAAGTTTGGATGACTGCATCCATACATCTCTGCAATGACTCAAATTACTTATTAATAAAGTCATCTGGATTAGCAAGGAAAGCGTTCTTGCAGGACTCCCAGAGTTCATCAAGGTTCTTCGGATTCATCTTTAATGCATCCTCCATCATCTTATCCAAGACATGCTCAATAATGTTTATGTCAGGTGACTGGGCTGGCCAATCCTCGAGCCCCTTGACCTTCTTTGCTATCCTGCTGAAGAATTTGCCCTCTCCTGCGGTTTGTAATGTAATGGGCAGTACAAATGACTTGATATCTCAGGCTGTTGATGCTGCCATCCACTCTGCATCTCACATGCCCTCATACTGAATGTAACCCCAAACCATGATTTTTCCTGCACCAAACTTGACTGATCTGCGAGAATCTTGGGTCCCATGCGGGTTCAACAGATGATTCATCAGAAAAATCCACTTTCTGCCACTTTTCCAAATTATCAACTAGAAGTCAAGTAATTATTTGTTGCTCTTACAACTGGGATCGACGATAAGACTTTTGTAAGGTAGTGTATGGCATCTTCAAACTGTCAATGTATCATTACATACAGCAAAAATCAACACGTTTTCCAAGATCCCACAACATTTTGCAGCTCCTGCGTTGTAAAGTGTTAATAGCAGGTCTATCAAAAAATGTCATTATAAATGGAAGTCAATGGAGCAAAAACAGCCACCAACATAACAAAAGTGTAGTAAATTTTCCCAGAGTTTATTGTTGAGTTTTAAAAAACTTTTAAAGCATTTTTCCAAAATGTGTGTCAAAATAAGGTTTTTCAACAAAAATCATTCCATTTAGTTGAAACACAGAAAAATCTTTGGCCAAATTAAGACTCAAAATCACCAGAAAGTGGAATAAAAACAACCCAATCAGCACACAAGGGTTAACAATGTGACTTTTATTTACCCTTTTAGTAGTTTTGAATATGAATTAAATCTGTACAAATCTGTAAATGAACAAGAAAATGTACTGACAGCTGGTTTTATCTGGTTTATGACTTGTAATTTACAATATGGAACCCTGTACTACAAAAGAGTCAATATTTTGAGATTGAGATTTGTACATAATCTCAAACTGAATAAATAAGCTTTTATTGATGAATGGTTAGCTGAGATTGGACAATATTTGGCAGAGATTCATGTATTTGAAAATATGGAATCTGTGAACTCAATAATCAATATACTGTGGAAAATTGCATTTAAAGTTGTCTAAATTCAGTTTTTAGCAATAAATATTCTGAATCAAAAATGGAATAAATATAAATAATTTTTGGTTTAAAAGAAAAATCGATAATTTATGCACGATAAGACAGGTTTTCCAGTCCAGAGTTACATACAGTCCCTGACAAAAGTCTTGTCACTTATCTATTTTGTAGAAACACCTGCTATTAACCTGACTTTTAATTAATCAATTGGTGTTAGGAAGAGCTCATATGAAAAGCTAAAACCCTCCCAAATGGTGTTTAATGCACTGAAATAAATAAGTTTTACTGAAAAAAGAATTATCATTTAATCAAAACAGAAAAGTCAAATTTTGGCAGGTCAAAAGTTCTGTCGCCTATACGGAAATTTAATACATTTACTGAAAATAAAAAAGGCAGCAAATTAAGTAGTGGTGCTGTAAGATCCACATTTAATATCTTGTATGAATTCCATGAGCTTGAAGAACTGCATCCATGTGGTTTGGCAAGGATTCATACAATTTATTGATGAAGTCATCAGGAATAGCATAGAAAGCAGTCTTGCATGCCTCCCAAAGTTCATCAATATTCTTTGGTTTTGTCTTACATGCTTCCTCTTTCATCCTACCCCACATATGCTCAATGATGTTCATGTCTGGTGACTGGGCTGGCCAATTCTGGAGCGTCTTGATCTTCTTCGCCTTGAGGAACTTTAATGTGGAGATGGAAGTATGCGATGGAGCACCATCCTGCTGCAGAATTTGGCCTCTTTTATGGTTGGGAATATAAGAGGTAGCTAAGATTTCTTGGTAATTTAGACTATGAATGTTGCCCTCCACTCTGCAGATCTCTTGCACACCCCAATACTGGATGTAACCTCAGACCATGATTTTTCCACCACCAAACTTCACTGTTTTCTGGGTGAATCTCGGATCCATGCGGGCTCCAGTAGGTCTCCTGCAATACTTACGGTGACTGTGGTGTAATTCAACAGAAGATTCATCTGAAAAATCCACCTTCTGCCACTTGTCTATCCATTTAGCAGGCAAATGCCTTGACAAATGCCACACGGTTTTTCAATTGTCTTTTGTTTAGTGCTGGCTTCTGGGAACTGATTCTGCCATGGAGGCCATTTCGATACAGAATCCGACAAACTGTTCTGGTTGACACAGGGACTGCAGGTGACCAGATTGCGTGGAGCTCTGCGGCAGTGGAAAATGGGCTGGCCTTAGATTTTCGAGCCAACAAATGGTCCTCTCAAGCAGTTGTCTTTCGGGGTCTGCCTGACCTGGGCTTGTCAAAAACATCTCCAGCCTCTTCACATCTGTTTTTTATCCTATGTACTTGACGCCGAGACACTTTGAAGGTGTCTGCCACATCAGAAATGGATCTGATCTTCAGCCTCTTGATAATCAACACTTTAGTCTCAGGGTGAATCTTAGGCATGTTTGCAGAGGTCTAGTGTTCTTTTATACACAGACCTAATTGATCCATTATTAGTCACAGGTGAAGCTCATATTACAAGGCGACAACACTTATGTCTTTGCAAAAACTGACTCAATGGCCTTTACAAAGCTGGGAATATTAGAATACTTTTTGACAGTTTCGTTTTGCACTGAAACAATATTACAAAAGCTGTGGGGATTAAAATGTGCCATTTCTTATAAAAAATCTTGATTAGAAATATATTTCAGTGACACTTCAAGTCAATTTGTACACAAGTGACAAGACTTTTGTCAGAGACTGTATACTGTATGAATTCAAACTACTAAAAATGTCAAAAATGTCACTTTTTTACATCTAAAGTTGTTGGCATCATAATGCAATTCAAAAGCACACTGCTTAAAACTGCTTTTTTATCATCATTGATCTGTTTGATGCTTTTATGGAAACCTTGATGCTTCAGATCCCTTCTGCCTCTTTAAATCTTCGTCCTTACTGAAGTGTGTCTGTTTCTGAAGAAAACATAGGAAGGAATTTGGTATAGCTGAGATCTTATATCCCAGCGTTTATGATTTGGGCCTTGCATGAGAGCAGGTAATTATGAAACGTCTTTTCAGCACGGCTGGCGTCCCTGTGCACCCCTCAACAGCAGGGCAGCCGTCCAACACATATCTGACCTGAAGCACCATGCTCACTGCACATTGTGTGAGTTTCCATAAAGTCATCATATAGTTTCTCTGAACACCTCTAAAGCCTGGTGCTTAATGCACAAATTCTGATATTTATGCATTGTTTGTATATTTGTGTGCAAGTCATGTTGCATTTCATACAGTTGATTGCCAACATAATGCAGCAGAACAGCTAATTGTGCTTTGAAGCCGACTGAATGCAGTTATTTGCCCTTAAATTCAATAAACAGGGCATAACTGCACCTGTGTGATGTTTAGGTCTTATATTTTCGTCAGACTTTATGACTTTGTCCTTAATAGCAAAACTGAAACGTTCAGAGCTCAGAAACTAAACCAATATTGATTTCTTATATTTCAGATGCAATAAATCTCAATCAGCACACAGTGATTTAATAATGACTTCAGTCAGTTAAAGACCACAGACACCCGCAATGCAAAATGCAGAGTTTTTAATCCCTGTTCGGCATGCGGTATGAAATTCCATTAAAACAACACTTTTCCTCCAGTCCTTACCTCATACTCGCATCCAATACCTCAGTTTGGTGAAAAATAAAAAAAATGAACCACCGAAATGACACGAAACTCCAAAGGAAATATCGATAGCGTGGTGACGCATTAATCAATCTATGTGCTATAACATGTAGGGTTAGGTACCAAAACCTGCCTAACTTCGGTGCCACTTGCATACATACAGCTGGAGGATTGAAAGACGGATTACATGGACTATTTAGACAGCACACATGCATACGTTGTTGCTGAGTCTTGTTTACTGCACTTGTGACATTCCAACGCATTTCCCTTGTCTTGCTTTGCCGTGTTTGGACCCTCGCCTTGTTTGACTGTTTATTCCAGTCTGCTGCCGGCCTACTGACCATCTGCTGCTTATTTGACTACAACTCTGGATTGCCTGTGTACATCTGCTTACTCCTGCATTGACCACTGCTTTCCTGACCATTCTCCGTTTAATAAACTTGCATTTGGATCCACACTCCCATTGTCAGCGTCACAGCACGTTACAATACCTTAGTTTGTCAAAGGGGCATGAACAATATGTTGCTGAAGAAAAGTAAAAGTGCCGAACTGCAGTTAAAGTAGAAAAATGAAAAATAAACACACAAAATGACATGATACTCCGGAGGAAACGTGGATAGCATAGTGACGTGACATTAATCAATCTATGTGCCATTATATGTAAAACAGGATCACGAAAGGAACATTCAAATAGCAACTCATGTAAACGCCTTTCTCATATTATTGTCTTATTCAGAATTGTCCATGTAAATGTAGTCACAAGCCCAACCCTAGAAAAAAGATGCTCCCTGATTTTGATGACAACCTTTCTATAGACTAGTAGTAAGCTAGTGTAATGTTAATTGCATAATGCAAATCTTAAATTCATGCTAACGAACAAATGATCAGAAGAAATATATGAATGCAATTCGAATCAAATATATAAAACATGAATTGATGTGTACTTTAAACTTTAATTATATTGTTCAATTAAAATGGTTTTTTTTGTCAAATAAAAAAGTTTTTCTAGGTTCATCCACCATAATTTTGTGGCTGAAAAGTATCGGTTCAGGCAGCGTTTTTACACCGGCACTATTTTAAAAGTATTGATTTAGCACCATTATCGAAATAACCCCAAATGATACCCACCCTAATAACATGTAAAACGGGATCATGAAACAAACATTCACAAAATAACTCATGAAAACACCTTAATCATATTATTGTCTTATTCAAATTAAAGGCAAATAATTAAATTACTGGTGTCCATGTAAACGTTGTCACTGATTCAACAGCCCATTCATAATGAGAGCCATTTATATTGAATGAATCAGCCATTTGAATTAATCAAATTAATAAATTACTCAATGACTTATTCATTTCCTAGCCAAATTTAAAACAATTAATTAATTACATTGGTTAGTCGATACACTCTGTGATTAATTATACTTAAACATTGTTAGACTTAATTAGACTTAAATATTGAGGCAAAATTTACCATGTATCTCTCTCTCTCTCTGTACCATTTTTGGCCTTTTTATTTTCATTTAATTTACTTTTAATTCTTATAAAAAGCTATAGCTTGAAAAACATATTTTTTTTTATGTCTGCCTATTGTACTTCGTCAAATGTACAATAAAATAATTTGTATAAAAAGTTGGTTCCACGTTATACCATTAAACTGCTTTTGGCCTTCATCCTTGCTTTTCTTTTATAGTCAGCTGATTTTCATCTCATTTTTGACAACACGACTCGATCACTTCTTGCGTCTGTTCAGTGTCATGACATACCTCAAAGAAATCATAATTTCTTTAAGGAAGAACAGAGGCTTTGAAACATGAAAACTACTCTCAACACATTTTTGGTGCAAAATACACTTAATTACACTAGTAGAGTTGCTAAACCCCCCACTCAAGTCTGCAAACCCCTAAAATTGTTCACACCTTTTCACCCCATTAGCAACGGTTCTGCTCAAAGTGCAAACTCATGTTAACATTTCCCAGTTCAATAACTGACAGAGAAGCGTGCTTACTGACAACTCAAGCTGAGAAAGTGCTGACTGGAGAACAGGAAAGCAGAATTACCAGGGGCATTGAAGAGGTCATTGTGCACCACTAAAGCAAAAAAGCAACAATCTCCCTTACGTCCTGGACAATCCAGTTCGCTTGGACTTCTGGGTTTGATCCAAGCCTCAAAATACTCTCCCAGATACCAGAGGAACTTGCCAAGGCTGCTCCCTGTACCTCAAAGCCTGTCACACACACATGCACACACTTTCTGAGGTTTGGCGGGGGGAGCTCCTCAATTCAAGCATCAGGCTTGTGTTACTTCAGTTAACAAGATAAAAAGCAGTCTCAAATGTGCATTTGCAGGCTTCACTTAAACGTTAAGAGGAAAAAAATTTTTGTATTTATCTTCTGAAGGACACTAAGAGGACATTTACAGAAGATACATTGCTGTTTTTTGATGCTTGTTGTACATTTGCATCGTTTTTGTCCCTGAAAATAAAGGCCAAATTATACTTTGATTTGTATGCATATGAGCTAATTTGGAGATATGTGTATTTGTAATGGCAACAAGTCATACAGTTGCGTGACCATCATTCATTCTTCACATCTACCATAATAAATGAAAAGTGTGAGCTGAATCCTACTCTATATGTGGCAAAACTGCATGAAGTTCTTCCATAAAACTGCATTTTTTTTGCGTGCATGTGTGTGTGTGTGTAAAGTCTAAAACATGCCATTATGCTTATTTTTTACTAACTTTGGAGGCTTGCCTTTAAATAACTTCAAGTTTTTTCTAAGCACTCATACAATGCAAGTGATTTAAATCATTTTTCACCACTTTGGTTCGTCCAAAAGGATGTCAAAGCTACGCCAGACCATTCTTTCATAGTCAAACAAAACATTTGAAAAAAAAAACTTCTGAAGAGGACAAAAACAATAGAAGCTAATGCTGAAGAGTGCTTATGTAAAGGGTTTTTGCTTAAACCATGCATAAATAGCTTTTGACTGTTGATTAATGTGATCTTAAGAGACGTCAGCAGACAAGAAAAGTTGTTTCAAAGTGCAACTTTTATTGCTGTCGATTTACAGTTGATGTTAAAATATGATTCCCCAATGTTAAATTAAAACGTCAGTGAGGGAACTGTGCTTTAATCTGTACATTGGCCCAGAAATAAATGGTTTCAGCTCTATTTAAAACTGAGAGGAAAAATAAATCAGCCTTTAACTTTGTTCTGAATTTGAACATTTGGCTCCAAATTCACAGCTATAGATACTCTACCTCTGTCAAGACACAAGCTGTTTTTATTGAATCTGTGCCATAGACTGCTTGAATTTAACACCAAAATGTTTTTTTTTTCATACAACTGTTTGTCTGAAACTGAATTGTCAGTGGAAACCTTTCTACATCCAGGTCCTCAGTGAGATAACTGGTATTTCAGCAATGTTTCTTTTGCACATATTGTTACAAATTGTTCAGAAGTGAACATGCTCAGTACCTCCTTCAGACACGGAGTCATTGAAGACCCCCTCGATGACCTGGCAGCTGCTCCCATCTCCTCCACAAACACGGCAGCGATCTTCCCGGACATCTGAGCCCAGGATCCGGTCACAGCCCACATGCTGCGCAGATACAAATTCAGAGGGGTCAATGGAAAAGTCACAATGTTTAAATGGGTCATGGATTGACCCACATTTTCCTTAGATAACAGACATAAAGGTCCTCAATCAAAAAACAGATTTTATTGAAATGACTGTTATTGTATTACACACTGTAATGTTTAATCTTAAGCTTTAATTACCGCACACATTTGCCATGGCATAGTTTTAATATGCTTCTGCAATGCCACAACACTCCCATCCAGAGATACATTATGTTTATTTATTGATGACGGGTGGGTTCGACTACTGGGCAAGTCTTTTTTAGCATATCCCAAAGAATCTCAATAGGGTTAAGTTCTGGACTCTGTTTGACCAATCCACGTGCAAAAAAGATGTCTTGTGCTCAAATTGTGAAAGAGTGGTTCAGGGAGCATAATGAATACTGTAATTGTCATCTTGGAATATCCATATGCCATCAGAGAAGAAAATCCTTCTTTGGACACATAACATTGACTAAGTTTACATGGACATCAGTAATCGAATTATTTGCCTTAATCTGAATAAGACAATAATATGATAAAGGTGTTTACATGAGTTGCTTTTTAAATGTTCCTTTCATGATCCCATTTTACATGTTATATCACATACAGTAATTCGATTAAGGTCATTGCATCACCATGCTATCCACATTTCCTCCAGAGTTTCATGTCATTTCTGGTGTTTCATTTTTAGTTTGTCTACTTTACCTGCAGTTTGGCACTTTTACTTTCATTCAGGAACATTTCATTCATGCCCCCCATAACAAACGAGACATTGGATGCGAGTATGAACTGCTGAAAGAGTGTTGTTTTAATGGAATTTGTTGCCACATGCCGAATGAGAGAAAAAACCTCTGCATTTTGCAGTGTGTGTGTCTGTGGTCCTTCACTGACTCATAAGGTGCAGAGAAAACGGGTTATTATGTACTGACGTCATTTATCTCATATGCGCTATGTCGCAGTAGCTTACTATGGCGAGGGAGGCAAGCGCGAGTATTTACAACGCTCCAACTACTTAAAAATGCAGAAACTCTGCACAATTTCACTGCGTGTGTGTTTGCTGGACAGTCTTTCACTGACACTTACAGCAGAAGCCCCTATCTGTGAAGAGCGCCAGCGCATAAGAGCCAATCGCAGTCTTTTCTGTTGAGTGTGTGAACCAATCAAAGGGGTGTAAGAAAGAACTTGCTAGAGAAGGCTCAGAAAGCTATTTATATTTATATTTGTTTATTTGCTATAAATTCTTGTGTTGTTTAAAGGTACAGTTTATATATCTGTTTGTATTAAAGGACAAAATTGTATTACAAATAGTATATAAATATAAATATATTTATACATTTTAATACAAGAATTGCTGTGCTGTGAAAAAAATATAAAACTGTGTATGGAAAGCATCGCCAATGCACTGTGATATCGAATTGAACCAAACCGATGGCATGATAATCGTAACCGAACCGTGAGACCAGTGTAGGTTCACATCTCTAGAGAATAGTGTCAAACAGCCGTGTGTGTACAGACTATCTTGTAGCAAAATGCAGCAAAAATCCTACACGACAGTAATAGTTTGATTAAGGTGTTCACATGTTTGTACTGCACTTCAATAATGCAACTAAAATCGGCATACTCCACATGTCTTAATCTGATTTCTGTTTGGTTTGATTATGATCTTAATCAGATTAAATTAATCACAAATTGCTGTTTACATGGTATACTCTTAAGCAGAGTACTGTCTTAATGGTATTAATATCAGATTACTCATGTCCATGTAAACGTACTAACTGCTGAACTTAGACCTGACCAACTGCAGCATCCCCAAATCATAGCACATCCACCTCTCTTCTTACCTTCATGCACCCTTAACTCTGGAACAGAGCAAATCATGACCACATGACCTTTAATAAGCCTCACTGACAAGTGGTTTTCTTATGGCTACACAGCTGTTTAGTTCCAATCCCTTGAGTTGCCTTCACATTGTGCATGTGAAGATCCTCTAACTTTCACTATTAAACATAGCTCTGAGTTCTACTGTTGCTATTTAACAATTTGACTTCGCCAGATGTTAAAGTGATTGCAGATCGTAATTATGCAACATATTTTTGGACCACATTTCTACCACATCGATGATGGTTCCCCACTAAACTTCCAGTTTTTAATAATGTGTTGAAAAGTTCTTAACCCAATTATAGTTGTTTTTGTAATCGCTTCAGATGCTTTGTTTGCTTGATTCATGCCAATAATTTGACTTTTCTGAAACATAATAATATATTTTTTACATGACAACAAGATGGGTGGCGTGGTGGTGCAGTGGGTAGCGATGTCGCCTCACAACAAGAAACTCTCTTGTTCGAGTCCTGGCTGGGCTAGTTGGCACTTCTGTGTGGAGTTTGCAGGTTCTCTGCATATTCGTGTGGGTTTCCCCCAGGTGCTTCGGTTTCCCCCACAGTTCAAAGACATGCGCTAGAGGTGAATTGGGTAAGCTAAATTTTCCGTAGTGTAGGGTGTTTCCAAGTGATGGGTTGCAGCTGGAAGGGCATCTGCTGCATAAAACATGTGCTGGATAAGTTGGTGGTTCATTCCGCTGTGGCGACCCCTGATTAATAAAGGGACTAACCCGAAATGAAAATGAATAAATTACTGACAACAAGATGTGTCTTCCAACATGGTTGTTTAAGAAATGAAAAGCTACTCAATGCGTCAGTTATGGTCAAAAGGTTTTTAATGCAGCAGTTTTCTGCACATTACTTCTGACAGGCCTACTACAAACATTAAGCTTTGTCATATAATCCCGAGAGCTATCACAGAACTTGAGAGATCACATCCGATTTTTACTGACACTGAGCAAAGCAGAGCGGTTTTCTGCAGATGGGCCAAATCTGCACAACATCCAGACCATTAACGAAGCATCTGAAGAGTCTCTGCTGTCAGGATTTAAAAGGTAACACACAAACTGAACTCAGTAACTGGCAGGACCTGAAATTGCTTGAGACTTTCCAAATCCAGGCCTGTGCAACTTCACAAAAATCCCACTAAAGCTCCAAAGGATTTGGTTGACCTGGCCTAGATTCCACAACCTGCAAATGTGTGACCTATTTCCTCACAACAACAATGGTAAGTCAGTGGTTGGTTTGAGAAGACAGGGCATGTCCTGTGCTGGACCGAACAGAGCCGAGCTTTGAGACTCCATGGCTCCATGGTTCCATGGCTGTTTTCAATGCCTTGAGCTTCAAAGTGCTTGCTCTCATAATCAAACCCTTATTATTTGGGAGCTAAGCCACCATGAGGCTGCAAACACTACTTTGATTTCTCTCCCTGCTGTTCTTCGGGTTTTATATGCACCATAAATAAGAAAGCAGAGAAAACGAGTGAGGAAAGGAGATGGAGGAAGAGGAGGGAAAAAAAAAAACGAAAAAAAAAAGGTGAGAGTTGACGGCGGGGAGGGAGCGAGAAGTCGCTGTGATCATGTTCAGCTGCGTGCACTGAGGAGAGAAGGATCTGGGGGGGTCACAGAGTTCTTCAGCATTCAGAGCAGAACAGAGCAGGGTTGGACTCAGCTGAACTGTTGATAAAAACAACCACTGGTCTGGAGAAGCCGGCAAAAATAAACCAGTCCAATACACTGTGTGAGAGAGTGACCATTCCTGTTGACTGGCGTAACACACACTAACACACACAGAAACTTACCTCACTTCTGTAATCCCCTGCTGAGGTGATGAGGATGCATATGCATACCATTAGCATACTGGTTTCCCATTCACGCAAACATATCCACTTCATTCCCATTCCTGACAGTGAAACACGATGACCTTAACACACACATATGCATGCATCATGAACATTGTACTTGTTTTTCATTTCGTTTTGATCCTATTGTGTTATATACTTAACTGTTTGTCAGAGTCTGTGTAGTCGGTCGTCCGTGTTGCTTTCCTACATTACTCAGCCAACCCAGGCACCACCCTGCAGCCTAGCTATATAGTGCTAGAGTCGTAATACCTTGGCACAAACCAACCGGAAGCCGACTTGTTCATCGTCTGTCTTAAAGGGGAACTTCTAAATAATATCTTTGTTTTATAATGTGTTTATTTATGTAATATTAGTATTTCTTAATTTATTTTATCATGGGAAAATGTGTAAGTTTAAAGTAGATGTGTTGTTTATGTACATATTTGTCTTATGAAATAAATATTTATGTTCTAACTTCTATACTTACCTTATGTTTGATTTGTTGGGTTTAATGCAAAGAAGGCAGGGCATGGGCTTTAAAAAAGAGCCCCAAATTAGAGATAGGGAAATAAGGCCTCATGAAGCACTGTGGCTTTCCCATTACTCTGAAAAGCTTTGAGTGTCAAGGACAAGCTATCTAGTACTTTTTAAAATAAATATCAGTCAGAAGCTTGTGTCAATTTTTAGTCAAATAAAGTAACCAACACACTTAAAGAGCCCATATTATGGGTTTTTGAAAATGCCCTTCCATGTAGTGTGTAACACAGCTCTAAGTGAAGTAAAATATCCAGCTAAGGCTTAAATCTGTAAGTGTACAGTGTTTAAAATTATTGATTCATCTATAAAAGAGTCGACTCATAGTGCTTCAAACGAGTCGTCTTGATAACGAGTCATTAGGTGTTTCGCGATGACGCAGCCACGAAACACGAGCCTCGCCAGTAGTTACATGCGCAAACCAGGGAGATTTGAAACCTGCGGCCCCGCCCACTAACAAAGAAAAAACACTAGACACACACACACAGACGCCGCCGGTCGAATGAAGTCACGCTGTGCTCAGATGGATAATATTGACAGTCTCTACCCAAAGATGAGTTGTGAACTGTGAAGAGTCAGTGGTTGAGGTTTATTCACTAGTGTAAGTAAGTGCGATTAAAATTGTTGCCTCGTTTACTCTAGCTTGCAAATTATGTATTTATTGTGTTTTGTTACTTGTTAACGTGGTACAGTACACGCGGTTACTCTTTATATTCTCTTATCGCATGTAAGCCACGTTAAAAACGTGACGCGTGACGCTTTGTTTACGGATTTAACGTTAAATGCTATTGTGAGCTCGCGTTACACTGCCGTTTGTCGTTGCTTTGGCCATCGTAAGCTAGGAGACAGGAGACTCGTGTCGATCTCCCGAGTTCTGAGGAGGAATGTGATGTGTGTGTGTGTGTGTGTGTGTTTGTGTGTGCGTCGCTCTCCCTAGTTCTTCTGAGGAGCGTTGTGTGTGTGTGAGAGAGAGAGAGAGAGAGAGAGAGAGAGAGAGAGAGAGAGAGAGAGAGAGAGAGAGAGAGAAAGAGCAGGTAAAGTAAAGTGGCTAGGAGACTCGCGTCGATCTCCCCAGTTCTTCTGAGGAGGGTTGTGTGTGTGTGTGTGTGTGTGTGTGTGTGTGTGTGTGTGTGCGTGTGTGTGTGTGTGTGAAAAAAGCCTTACACTATGAAGCGTGTGTGCACTGTGACTTCTTTTATATAGTTGATTACCAGCTGGGCATTTCACTCTGTCTCGTGCTGAAGCCTGTCACTGTCGACCAATCGCAGCAGGCTGTCATCGGTCCAATCAGCGCAGATTAGCTTCGCGCTGAGGAGGGGGTTGGGATCAAATGAATCGCTGAACGATTCATATGGGAGTCGCTGGTATAATTAGGTAAAAATAAATGCAGATTATAAGACCATCAAAGTGTTTTTTGACCTTGCATGCATTTTAGACTGTTGTTGGAGACCCTTACAACCTACATATGACCCTATTTCATGTATAATATGGGCTCTTTAATAGTTTCTATGTTATGTGTCCAAAGAAAAGCCTCACACATTTGTGTCGAATTTGTCCTTTAAATAGAATCATTAAAGGGTGACAATAAATATAATATCAGTCTATATGATTTAATATTATATATTGTGAAGACTAGACACAGTGAATAAAGGAGTGACAACAAAATATGAATTAATATAATTTTAAAACATCTTCAAACATGGAAAGAGAGCTTGTCCTAGAGGTGATTTGTAAAGACCTGTATAGGATGTGTATAGAACACACTATAGTTGTACAATGTTTGTTAATAAGTGCGGAGAGGAAAGAGTGTGTCACCTACAGGTGGTTTATCAAGCTCATTCACCCACGTGAAGCACTTACCTGCTGACATGATTTTGAGGAGAGAACTGCCAGTGCTTACTGACCTTTTGCCTTCTGCCAAAGATCTACTCCTGACCATGCTGTTGTTGTTGGTTTGTTTTGTCGTTACAATAGCCAAAGTAAAAAAGAGGCCTGCAGCCATCCTCAGACTTACACTATGGTTGCAAGGTGGGGTCAATGGTTCTACAAAGACACAACATCAATAAAGACTAGAAAAGGGTTTAGGTACTCCAGCCCTAGACATCAAAACTCCAGGTCTGAATTCACTTGTTTGGTTGTCTCTACGTGTTTTCTTCCCACTGTGTTACACCTTGCTCACAGCATACCATGGTCAGGTCAGAATTCATATGCACAAGCCCATGATTTGTTTGGCCCTGATGTACAGACATACAGCACAACATACACCACATGTCAAAAAAAAAAGTGTTGCACCCACAGGACAGGGCACTTTTTCTTTGCAGTGCCTGTTATTGCTGCCCTTTTCCAGTGCATCACCAATGATATTGTGGGACCATTAGAAAAAGAGCAGAGTGGGGCATAACTCATCATAGTAATCAGTGACTACCCAATAAGATATCATGCAGCTTTTCTCCTTCATTCCATCACAATGCCCAAGATAAGCAATGCTCTCTCCAGTTGTTCTTCACCTAATACCTGATAAGATACTTAATGATAAAGGGACCTACTTTACATATTAGCTGATGAAACAGGTATAACTGCAATCAAAACCAGCCCATGTGATTACCAATTGACAGCATAGTGGAGCTGTTCATTCAAACACTGTAAAATATGCTGCCATCTGTGTTGTTTGCTTACCAAAAGGTACCACAAGCATCAACAGGCTTTCATTAATCAGTTAACCTGTTTAGACAACAGGCCCAAAAAACATCGGATTTCCTGCAGAGAGACAGACAGCAATGCAAGCAAAGGTGAACCTAAGACACTTAGAAGAGACCAAGCAACTCATCTGGAACAACATCTGGATAATTACCTTGAATGTTTTATTAGAGGCCAAGGTGGACGAACCAACACCTCCTGGCTCTGACACCTTATCCAAATATCCGAAAGGCTGGTGGCACCAGTGAAGGCAGAGGTCAAAGTTGGGAATCACTGAACCATCCAAGAGCGAGTAGAGTAGCCCAATATGCATTGCATCACATCAGAAAGCTGAATGACCAGTAAAGATTTGATACATTCCCCATATCTTATATTAAAGAGCTATTGGAGAAGATTGGCCAGCCCAAGTACATTACTCCCTTTGACTTATGTAAAAAATATTGGGAAGTTCCCTTGGAGGAGCGCTTAAAATGGTTTCTGTTTGTCTAACGGTTCTAACTTCTAGCTTTGTGATGTTTTGGTGCTACTTAAACCAACTTTCCTGGTTAGGGCTGGTGCTTTGGGGGTTGGAAAACAAGCATTGTTGAAAAAGGGGTATTTGTGCCATCATACATGAATCATCAAATTTTAAATGGTGGGGTCTGTCACCATCACCAACATCAGACTGGTGGAGCTGGAAGGGGTTTCCGACTGATAGGGTTGGTACAATCTGCTAGAGCACGTAAGGTAGGGTGGCTGCCATCTATTAAGACAAGAAGGGGTACTGTCATACAAGAGGAGATAAAGAAGTTGCTGCCATTAATTATGATGGATTGGAAAAGGCATAGTGAGGGGAAAGGACGTGTTGCCCATAGGTTTAGAAGGAGCTATTGTGGGAATTTAGAAAAGAGAGATCAAGGCTACCCACCAAGGGGGATCCAGTTAACCTGCAAAATACCTTGAGTGAGTCCTTAACCCCAGGCCCTGTGGTCATCATGAACGTGAATTTTTGTTGATGGTAGAGTGCAGTCTTAAGAGTAACCCCCAATCTGGGAGAGGTGATGGGCGTACAGTATATCTGATGACTGAAGCAAGGTGAATGACACTGGTGTAGAGGCGCAGAGATTGCAAGAATATAATGATTGATAGAACATGAAAGATGATAAAAGACCAACCCTGGACTTTTTACAATCCTGATTTGCTCATTTTTTATACATTAAAACTTTGCTCTTTTCTGTTTCCTTCACTATAAGCAGTGCTCAGATGTGAATTACTTCCACACCAACCAAACAATGCTGAACTCTGCAATAGCAAAACACTGGAGTGTTAAAGCATTCCTAAAAGGTAGAGAAAAATGTGACAAAATGGATTCTTAACAGATTAGAGCTCCATAAACCATAATGATCCATATTGCTACAATGTGTTGCGGGAATGTCGGATCTATGTGTCAGTCACTAGGAGAATTTCTTTTTCCCTTCTGTTCAGTCACAAGGTCTTGCAGAAGTTTAAAGGCAGCCAAAAAGACTACAACTAAAAAAGCATTTCATATTAGCATTGTCATCTGAAAACTCTCAGATATGTATACTTGATGAAAAAGTGTGTGTTACTGCCTTACCTTACACTCCCCATTAACACAAACGTCCAGAGAGTCATCTCTGCAGGGTGTGCCGTCCACTACAGCTGGAGCGCGCTCAGTGTAGAAGTTATAGCCCTCGGCCAGGCAGTTCAGTGAGCATGACTTCACTCCACCTGCAGCCAAAATGTGCAAAACATCACACCTCAAGCATCATGAGCCATTCAGTCAGAAGCATGTCACATACTTACACAAACAGCTGGGAGAAACAGATTTATAAAAAAGACAAGCATTGCAAAATAAAAATCATAAATTCAGGAGATTAATTATGCTAGTGATAAAAAAAACATCAGCTTATGCTGGAATAATTTATATAATTTACATTTTAAATGATTAAACAATATATAAAAGATACAGTAAAACTGCAATTTTGTGAAATATTATTAGATAAAAAATAACTGCTAATAACTGGGAAAATTATTATACGATTTTAGAGGATTAAAAATTCAAAATATTATTATAAATGTCTTTAATAAATGTCTTTAGTCACTTTACCGTCTCTTTATCGCAAACATTTGAATGGTAGTAAATATAAGAGTTAAGACAGGTAGTGTATCCATTTGAGAACCACTGCATGTCATAAAATCTACAAAGCCAGACATGTAAGACATAAAAATTTTATGTAAGACATCAAATACATAGGACAGAATGTTAATATGCTTGTCACACCAATGGTAACGCTAACACCATTGTGCTCATGTTGCTTGTGCAGAATTGACTCCTCATGTGTTATGCATTGTTAACTTTACAACATTACACAATGGCAAAACAAACTTGAAAACAAACTGTTGGCAAATTCGCTCCACAGTTTAATGCTCTTCCAACAATGGGGACACGTGAACGGCGTATTTCATGCAGCCAAATGGAGCTTTATAACTATACTAACTCTGTGGGACAGCTGCCAGCTCTCTGTAGAGCTCCATGCGGTATTTTAATGAGCTTGTGGGGTTTATGTAAGTTAGTTTATTCTTCCACTGCTGTTACATCTTTGAATAGCAGAAAATGGGGTCTGGGGCACATTTAAGACAGTTTGCTTATAAGTTAAGCCTAAAATGCACATACTGTACACGCATTGGTTTTATTAACCCATCTAGTTTTGTGTATGTTACAAATCTTAAATCATCTCCAGTTGAATTCTTGAACGCGAGTTCACTATAGACCATTTTGAGGGATGTAAACGAAAACAATGGTCCCAAAGTATTTCCTGTTTTACATTTTTAATTTCTATAGCTTCTGAGAATCCAAAAAGAGCCACATATTGATCAATAATGTTATGATAGCTGTTTTAACATCAAGTTATGATTGAATTTCCTCTTTTTACAGTTATGCAATAGTTTAATAACATGAAGGAAAAGTTCATGGGCCAATGACATGACCACATTAAAATGGTCTATATTTTAATATGCTCAATGCTCAAATGACCTCCAAAGTCACCAGATCCCAATCCAACAGAGCCCCTTTTGGATTAGCTGGAATAGGAGATTGGCATCATGGATGTGCAGCAAACAAATTCGCAGCAACTGCATGTTGTTATCATGTTGATGTAGACCAAAATATCAGAGGAATTTTTCCAAAAACTTGTTTAATCTACAACTCTAAAGCAAGGGTGTCCAAATGGTGTCCTCCATAGTTTAGCTTCAACTTCTTCAACACACCTCCCTGAAGGTTTCTAGCATACCCGTGCTGCATCCCAATTCACATACTTATACTTCACCCTAAAAGTATACCCTACTTCACCGTTTTGTAAAGGAAAAGTATATAGTTTTGAGTGTGTAACTGAAGAGTATGCAAGCTTTGGAACACACTACTTCCTTGTTAACAGATGTTAATGTCCAAACATATCTTGATATAAGTTGCAGATGTTGATTGGTATAAGTTGCTGTTGCAGATGAAATATAACACGGAAAACGTAGTTTAAATATGTTCTAATTGGCAAGATACTGATTAACAAACAACTTTACCAAAGCCACTCTACTTAACGGTTGGTCTTGCGTGTCCACCATGTTTGTAGTTTATTTACACTTTTCACCTACATTTGTAGTTCTGATCAATTTCACGTCCAACGTGCAATGTATTGTGGGCAATATTAGCGATTATAGTATGGACGCTTCTACACTTCGAATTGTATCGGAAATTGTGAACCATCCCGGTACCTTTGGCATACTCTTTTTTTAACATATGGGGACATGTTTTCAACATGTTTGGGGACATACTAATTCTATTTTCGAATACTATTTAAGATAGATAGTATACGAATTGGGATGCAGCAATAGAAAGAGCTTGATTAGTTGGTTCAGGTGTGTTTAATTGAAACTAAAATATACAGGACAAAGACCCTTCAGGACTGAGTTTGGATACCCCTGCTCTAAAGGGACCCAACCAACCCAGTACTGAAAAGGTGTGTTTAATCATTGAGTAACACTTTAGCTTAAGTATTAATTCCCACTATTAGTGGTTTACAATTATCAGCCTATTAAGATATTGGCTTATTTGTACTTACAAAGTACATATTCTGCATTATTCTACACCACTAATCCTACCTAAACCAAACTACTACCTTAATAACTAATAATAAGCAGCAAAATAGTAGATTTAGCTAAAAGTCACAGTTAATAGTTTGTTAATAGAGAATTGTACCTTAAAACAAAGTGTGACCAAAAAGTGTGTAACAGAGAACAAAGAGTTAATCGACTTCTAATCTCATACAGACTGGTACCAGCGTGATTTCATCCCTGATCAGGGCCCTTCTTTATGTTAGCCTTTAAAGTCCGAAGGGTTTGAACCCGTTCCCCTCTCCTGTACCTGGCAGCAATGGTGTTAAAACTGTGAGTAATGTCACTTTGGCTCCCGCTAGCCTTATCGGTAGGCTCAAATCTACCACAGCCTTCATGTTAAATAATAACTCTTCCACTACACGTTTTATAAACCTAAAGAGGGCAGTTTTTGAGCTGCTGGCCAAGTTTTCTGTTAGTGTTGGACTAATTTGATAAGGTCCTGGGTGCCTGTGAAAACATACACCGAAGTAGGATTACGATGGAAACTGCACATCCCATGAGGTTTTGCTCTGGAAGGGCGCAGGTATATTTTTAAAGTGCCTAGAAGAGAGATTCATTGAAGTCATATGGGTTTCAGAAGGTTCTGGAGAGAGAGTTTAAAGCTAAAGCACAATGCACTAAATAATATATATAAAGTAACTGCCAAATGGCTTTAAGTTTACTCTTCACACATATTGCACACATATTGCACTTCAGATTTGTGAAATGTTGGTTTTCTGACAATAAAAGAGTGGTTTAAATTGACATGTATCTATGGCAAAAATCTGCCTTTAAAATTAAAAGAGATTTGATTTAACATTGATAACAACTGATGTCAAAAATTGTTATCATTATTTTTTTTCATCATACCGCACTTAACTTAAGCTGTATTTTAGTATTAAATAGTAAAAGAGTAAAAAATGAATGTATGAAAAAGGAAAAAGATGGAAATTATTTATGATGAAGAAAGACAACACAAACCAAGTTAAGCAATAAAGCAACAGACAATGCAACAGACCAAGTTCAATAGCACAGAACACTTCCAGGTTCAATAGAAAACATGCCTCAGGCTACATTTTTGCAAACGTAAAATACGTTGCTCTGATTCCATGTCCCAAAAGCTAGTTTCTGTGCCACACAATCAGATTGTCGTGGTCCTAACCTTCAACCACCACCTGTTCCACAATGCACCGGCCCCTTATGGCTTCCCCTGCAGGTGGTGGGCCTGCAGGGGGTGGAGGAGTTCAAGTATCTTGGGGTTTTATTCACGAGTGAGGGAAGGATGGAACGCAAGATTGACAGGCGGATTGGTGCAGCGGCAGCAGTAATGCGTCTGCATGTACTGGTCTGTTGTGGTAAAGAAGGAGCTGAGTGGAAAGGCAAAGCTCTCAATCTACTGGTCAGTCTACATTCCTACTCTCACCTATGGTCATGAGCATTCTCGAAAGGACAAGATCTCTGATACAATCAGCTGAAATGAGTTTCCTTCACAGTGTGGCGGGGCACACCCTTATAGATAGGGTGAGGAGCTCTGTCCCCCGGGAGGAGCTCGGAGTAGAACCGCGAGAGAAGTCAGCTGAGGTGGCCTGGGCATCTGTTTCGGATGCCTCCTGGACACCAACCTAGGGAGGTGTTCCAGGCATGTCCCACTGGGAGGAGGCCTCGGGTAAGACCCAGGACATGCTGGAGGGACTATGACACTCGGCTGGCCTGGGAATGCCTTGGAATCCCCCCGGAGGAGCTAGAGAAAATGTCTGGGGAGAGGGAAGTCTGGGATTCTCTCCTAAGATTGCTGCCCTGCGACTCGGCCCCGGAAAAGCCAATGAAAATGAATGAATGAATGAATGAACATTGCTCTACATTTTGTTGCAAATGTACAAATCTATTAGGGCAAATCTGTAAATCGGAAATACGTTACTTAGGCTGTGTTTTGTTCTATGCATCATTTATATGTCCTTGTACATGTTGATGAGAAGGCAGGCTTATCATTCAGATCACCTTACAATTGACTAACATGAACCCTTCTCTAAATCCTACCAACCAACAGTGTATTCAAAAGTAAACATTAACAAGTAAACAAGAGAACATTTGTATAACATCTAGATAGTTTTACCAGACTTTACATTGTTTTACCTGTTTTGTGAAACCATGCTTCACTGGAATCAAACCAGAGTGCTCTGCATTCCAATTACAACACCATACAAGGTGAGCTACTGAGTAAACTGACCAGTGACCATGGCAGGAGATATTGTGATAAACATGTGAGATAAACATATCTGATTACAAATCCTAGACACCTTCAATTTGTGTTGTGCAATTTATTTGATGTTGTGCAAAGAACTGCACAAAATTAATCTTTCATTTGTTGATAATATCTCAGTAAATATCATTAGTGTGAAAAGGAACATACTGTAACTTGTTGGAATCATACTGCTCCACAGCACTCATTTTACCAAAAAACTGCAGTCAAATGTATGTTGAAGAATGTTTTTGCAGTTTCACAATAATGTAAGCTAAGGGACTCATTTCCAAACAGCCTGTGTTGCAACGTTTATTGCACACTACTATACAATCTATAGTAGGCTATACACAAAATTCAAACACAGTGAAGTGAAAAGACACACACAAAGGAGACATGAACAGAGAAAGAGAATGGAGGTCTAAGGTCTATATGCAAACTGACCCTACAGCAGGGTAAAACAGCAGTCTGGCACTTATTTTAACAGCTGCAAGGGATTTCCACTGTAAAATCAGCTGACTTGATGAAAGCAGCGCTTGTAGCCTGCAGTGGGCTTCTCTCTGCAAGTCATTATGTTATTGGAGGGCCAGATTAAAGGCAGTTATGTCCTTGACGGCCAGCTTCACACTCATCAAAAGCAGGAACTTAAACCTGGGATTCTGGGAGCTGGCAGTGCATCGCTCAACATATGGATGCCAGACTGTTATCTGCAGTTTCGTTCTCATTATATCTCTCTCACATCTGTTTTGGACATGAGCCAGTGCAGAGATTGGTTCTTTGGAAGCACGGTGGTCCAGTCCTAATATCTAAACCACCTTCAAAAGCCCTAAATAGTTTTAACAACAACAAGTGAGCACTTAAACATTCCCATAATCATGAAAGATTTAGGTAAAAGATCACTTTGGGAGTCAAAAAACAAAAACAGGCAAAAGAAAATTAATACCAGTGGCTCCACATTGAGGCGCACTGAGCCAACGCTGTTTGTTTAAAACAGAAAGAGAGAATGCCTATTTTACATTTTTTATCAAAATGGTACTTTCTTTTGCTTAATCAGGATAAAGCAACCTGTGTAAATAACCCTTGTGCACCCGTACAGGCATTTTGTTCTTTATAATATTATTATTTTGTGGCAATTTTATGCATATTTTGGCTAAATAAAAAATAAAAAAAGAAATTTCCAAAAAAGTAACAGTGGGATTATGTCAACAAACTACACTTTAAAGCTGGGGTCTCTAACTTATAATGGTGGGGGGCCATTTCAGTGACTGACAATACATAGGAGGGCCATCTTTATATTCAAGCATAAGAAAAAAGTGGAAACGCGACGTAATTGATGCATCTTAGGATAACAGACATGACGTTTATATTTCAAGCATAACCTGTAACCAGTGATAACGCAAATCATGTCACACATCAGCTGCTGAATATAACTGTGGGTGTTTTGTGTACGACAAAGCATTAGAAACACACTCAGTCATTCTTCCACAGAGTATATGCAGTCAAAACTCTAGCTTTTTGTTTCTTGTTGTGCATATAAAAGGGGTGGTTTAAATTGCTATGAAAATACTACAAATGATGGGCATAATAATTATTAATCTGTCCCAACCAATTGTATTGTGCAATAGCATAAGAACAACAGAAAGCAGTTTGGTTAACTTAGGTGACTTTATTGGCAATTGTTCTTCTCAATGGCTGCGTCCGAAACCACATACTTCCATACTATACACTACGCTAAAATCAATATGCGAGCCGAGTGGTATGTCCGAATTCATAGAATTCGAAAATCAGTATGCGAGAAGTACCCGGATGACTTACTACTTCCGGCGAGATTCTGAAGTGCGCATCCTATGCATGCTGCGCTATCCCATGATGCCCCGCGAAAGAATTCATGAATGGGAGTGAAGCGACGCAACTGACGCAGGTAGATCACGTGACCATGACAAAATGGCGGATTTAGTACGTCCGAATTCCATTCATACTTCTCACATTCATACTGTATAGAACGTACTTTTCTTAGGACCGAGTAGTACGTTTAAATTCAAATGCAGTACCTACTGAGCAGTAGGCGGTTTGGGATGCAGCCATAATCTTTCTTTTTTTTGTAAAACTATAACAAAGAAGAGAAAAGTATGTACAATTTCACAATTACTTTATCAAGTTCAATTCAACCAGCAGTACAATTTTACTAATGTACATAGTCTTTATGCAAACCTTAATAAGCATATGGAAAATCTATTAAATGAGACCATTTGGATAGAATAGTAGCAAAATAAGCATGTTTGTTACACCACTAGCATTACATCTAATCCATCTAGAAGTGTTTGGAGAACATAGTACAAATGGTGTAAAACTGATAATATTAAAACAACCCTTAAATATTAAATTACTTTAGTAAAAATAGAGCACTTACGGACATATATTTCAATGTTTAAATCAGCCCCAGAATTAAAACGCATGTCTGTTACTCTCGACTGTACACTGAGAGAAAATTTGAGTAAAACTAATCTGAATGCAGTACTATAAATGTTGACTAGGTGGCGGGTCAAAACCACAAGTGGCTACTGCACAACAATGATATTGGTTTAAAAATAAATGTTTTGCGGGCCGCATTATATTTTTGACATCAGTTGTGGGCCAGCGGAGGAGGAGGGCGGGCCGTAAATGGCCCGTGGGCCGGCAGTTTGAGACCCCTGCTTTAAAGGGTAAATTTAATGAATCTTTGGTAGTTTGATAAGGACTGATGCTGACTCTCTGGGCCTACTAGATGTGCAACTTATTAAAATTGTTGCACAATGGTTAATAACCCTTAGGAAAAAGAAGTATACCTTATGTTAATTTTATGAAGTACACAAGTCATTTGAAATATACATTTAATTATACTTCATGTAGTAAGTATGCTAATGTTGTGATCGCCTAATAATAATTTCAGAGTATTTGTACAAGTCGGGATTCAAACCCAAAAGCCATTTGCAGCACAGTAAGTATGTGCACACGCATGGTCCACTAGGCTATATGAGATCAAGTTTTAGTCTGACCCTGTCAGTCAAATGCAGATTCGCCAGGTTTCGAAACGCTTCTGAAATTATTGATGCTTTGAATCGATTTAGTCATGTGACCTGGTGTTTCAAAACACTTTAGTCACGTGACCTGTGTGTTTCGAATCACCTTAGTCACGTGACCGTGGTGTTTCAGATCATGCCTCGATGCAGTGTTTCGTAACACTCGCGCTTCAGGATCTCAACACTGTGTCGAAACATCAGTTTCACAGCAGCAATCCCTAACATTTTCCATTCGTAACAATTAACATCTATAGTCTAGTAGTATACTTGTAAGTTTACTACTAGAATACAGATTTGGACTGAATTAGCCCGCATTTAGTACATGCAGTAAAAGTGTACTTTTAAGTGTAAAATAAGTGTAACAGTAAAATGTTAGAGTGTATATATACATAGTTAACCTGTAGTTATAGAATACATAGTGTATTCAAAGATTTCAAAAGGTGGTGTCTGTGTGTGATGAACTATCTTTTTCACATTTATTGTCTGATACCAACACGACCACTGATTTATCCTGTATACTTACTTCATTTATTTGGAACTTGCTTTTAAGGCAAAACCATAGCAGTTTAGAATAACACCATGCAACTGAAGTGGCACAAATCAGAACCAGTGTGTATCAGGACAGGTGTTTTATAGGGCTGCACACTCACCTCCCCTGTATGGCTTCCAGGTGTAGAATTTCCCGCGGAAAGGGACGCTGTCAAAATCTGAGCACTGAATCTCCCGAAAATCCTGAGACCCGACTGGGCACTCCTACACACACACACACACCAGTCAATCCATCAGTCTGAGAATAATATAGTAGACCATAGTATCTATGAATGGTTTCAATTTACTCAAATATACCTAGATTAACATTTTGCCTAATGCACGCAACAAACCATCAGTGGTTCAGTCACATCTAATTTAGATTATACCCAAGCAGAATCTATCCACAAATGAAATATTCCACATACACACAAATATGAGTCATTAAGTGACAAGTGGGCTTCAAACTCACATCAATGTTGCAGGATCTGAAGCGCTTCCTCTCTCCAAGACAATATTTCCCTCCAACCGTTGGCCTGCATCCACACAAGGACAGGCATCAGACACATCTGAGTGTAATTTTAATGTAACTCCCAATTACACAATCATTCTGCTCAAGTTCATTTCAGCCAGACATATTCTGTCTTTCTGTCAATCTGTTAGTTTTTCCCATTTTCCCTGGCACGCTGACAGACTAGGTTCATGGAGTGCAATGGGCTGAGAGTAAGAACAGTACAAACCATCAAATCACAACTATATATACACAGTACTAATATTCAAAAGAATGCCAGAAAGACTGCCATTCAAAAAATTATTAAAAATTATGCTTATTTGATACAATAAAACACACATCTTGTGAATTACAATACTACTGGCCCCAAACTTACATTAATGATCTGCTACACTGCACAGTAGGGCTGTGATTTCGATTTTGGCTTCTAATGATTATGAAAAAGCATTATTAAAGATAAAAGATTATTGCATCACATACCGCCCCCTTTCTAGTTGTACACATTTGTTGCTCTGCAAAGCTCAGCTCCACGTGAACATTACTAAAAGCATGTACTGTAATGTAATGTTTGCAGTCGGGATGCGCATCATTCACTAATGAACATTCAAATAATTCATGTTTAAAAGTGCGAATGAGATTGCATGCTGTTGTGTGTGTGCGCGCTTAGCCTCGGAGACGCACACATATAACGCCATCTTAATGCGAGCGCTTTAATGGTCAAATACATGCAAATTTGTGTCAGAGCGCGGTGTTTAGTAAATATTCATATTAACCCTCATTTGAGTAATAAACAAACGAGTTGAGAATCAAAAGACATGTGAAAGAGAAACATATCAGAGCCGCACTATTCTTAAAGTGACAGCGCAATATTCTTCCAGCCGCCTGTTTTTATTATGAATCAAACAACAAATGGAGAAAATCCCTCACTGCTCTTGACTGAAGGACTTTTGTAGCTAAAGTTTTTTTTCTTACAATGAAGATGCTTAAAGCACAGTTTGTTTCATATTTTTATTCTATTGTATTTATTTCCCTTTCCTTATTTACAGGGAGGAAAACAACTGTGCATATATACAGTTAAAGTCAGAATTATTAGCCCTCCTGAATTATAAGTGACCCTTTCCCCCCAACTTCTGTTTAATGCAAAGATTTATTTTCAACCCATTTTTAAACATAACAGATTTAATAACTCATTTCTAATAACTGATTTCTTTTATCTTTGCTATGATGTAAAGTACATTATATTTTACTAGATATTTTTCAAGATACTAGTATTCGGTTTAAAGTGACATTCAAATGCTTAATTAGGGTAATTAGGCAAGTCATTGTATAACAGTAGTTTCTTCTGCAAACAATCAAAAATATATGTTGCATAAAGGGGCTAATAATATTGAGCTATTAAAATAGGTCTCAAAATATTAAAAACTGCTTTTATTCTAGCCGAAATAAAACAAATAAGCCTTTCTCCGGAAGAAAAAATATTATAGGAAATACTGTGAAAAATTCCTGTTAAACATAATTTGGGAAATATTTATATATATTAAAAAAATTCACAGGAGAGCGACTTCAACTGATAACCGTTTTGAATAATCGTGATTACAATTATGATCAAAATAATCGTGATTATGATTTTTCCCATAATCAAGCAGCCCTACTGCACAGAACACTACAGTGCATCCGGAAAGTATTCATAGCGCTTCACTTTTTCCACATTTGTTTATGTTACAGCCTTATTCCAAAATGGATTAAATTCATTTACTTCCTCAAAATATTACACACAATACCCCATAATGACAATGTGAAAAAAGATTTTTTGAAATTGTTGCAAATTTATTACAAATAAAAAACCTGAAAAATCACATCTACATAAGTATTCACAGCCTTTGTCTTGAAGCTCTAAATTGAGCTCAGATACATTCTGTTTCCACTGATCATTCTAGATGTTTCAGCAGCTTAATTGGAGTTCACCTGTGATAAATTCAGTTGATTGGACATGATTTGAAAAGGCGTACACCTGTGTATATAAGGTCCCAGGGTTGACAGTGCATGTCAAAGCACAAACCAAGCATGAAGACAAAGGAATTGTTTGTAGACCTGCGAGATAGGATTGTCTCGAGACACAAGGTTGTGGAACGTTACAGAAAAATTGCTGCTGCTCTGAAAGTTCCAATGAGCACAGTGGCCTCCATCATCCATAAGTGGAAGATGTTTGGAACCACCAGGACTCTTCCTAGAGCAAGCCGGCCATCTAAGCTGAGTGATTGGGAGAGAAAGATCTTAGTCAGGGAGGTGACCAATAACCTTACAGAAGGACAACCATCTGTGCAGGAATCCACCAATTGGCCCTGTATGGTAGAGTAGCCAGACGGAAGCCACTCCTCGCCTGGAATTTGCCAAAAGGCATCTGAAGGACTCTCAGACCATAAGAAACTAAATTTTCTGGTCTGATGAGACTAAAATTGAACTCTATGGAGTGAATGCCAGGCGTTACATTTGGAGAAAGCCAGGCACCACTCATCACCAGGTTAATACCATCACTACAGTGAAGCATGGTGGTGGCAGCATCATGGTGTGGGGATGTTTTTCAGCAGCAGGAACTGGAAGACTAGTCATGATAGAGGGAAAGATGAATGCAGCAATGTACAGAGACATCCTGAATGAAAATCTGCCTCAGAATGCTCTTGACCTCAGACTGGGGTGACGGTTTATCTTTCAACAGAACAATGACCCAAAGCACACCGCTAAAATATCAATGAAGTGGCTTCACAACAACTCGGTGAATGTCCTTGTGTGGCCCAGCCAGAGCCCAAACCTAAATCCTATTGAAGATTTCTGGAGAGATCTGAAAATGGCTGTACACCGTCGCTTCCCACCCAACCTGATAGAGCTTGAGAGGTACTGCAAAAAGGAATGTGCAAAAATTCCCAAAGACAGGTGTGCTAAGCTTGTGGCATCATATTCAAAAAGACTTGAGGCTGTAATTGCTGCCAAAGGTGCATCAACAAAGTATTGAGCAAAGGCTGTGAATACTTATGTACATGTGATTTTTCAGGTTTTTTATTTTTAATAAATTTGCAACAATTAAAAAAAATGCTTTTTCACATTGTGATTATGGGGTATTGTGTGTAGAATTTTGAGGAAATAAATGAATTTAATCCAGTTTGGAACAAGGCTGTAACATAAAAAATGTGAAAAAAGAGATATTGTAATTAAATAGTTCTCTGGTTGTGCCATTAATGAAATTAATTACAAAATTGGAGTGAAATTTTTTATTTTGGACCTGTAATAATTTGATGTAGCATTTCACTAACTATATTGTATATTTTATCTATATTTATTAGCACACCACTATTTAACAAATTATTGAAAACTGTACAGTATTACATTTTCAAAAAAGTATCAAACAATCACATGACCATGACTCGCCTGGGGCTGTCACAATGGCGAATGGATGATGAGACTCCACCCCCACAGGTGCGACTACACTCCTCCCATGGAGACCAGTGGCCCCACCCACCATCCACACCCTCGGGCCGTGTTCCATACGGCACACACAATCTCTTGTAGCACCACTAATGAGAAAAAAAGTGTACATATACATAAAATTTAATATCTGGCAATCAAATAAATTGGTAAACCGCCATATAGCTATGGAAAAAAATTAAGCTCACATGTTTCTCTGGAAACATTATTATTTTTATTATTTATTAAGTCTGATAATATTTCAAATAAAAACTAATTTTAGGTTCTAAATGACAACAGTTTTACTTTGGAAGAGCTGTCAGTAGTTGATCAGTAGTTTGATGATCAAAACAAACATGACATAACTATAAAATGTAAATCCAAAGAAATTAAGAACTTCCAGGTGGTCTCTTAAATTTTCTCATACTTATATTTAGACTATGATTGATCTACATACTGTATCAAGCCAAAAAGCTCTGCTTCCGAAGACTAGTGTTCTTTTATTCCTGGCTCGCTCCAAGAAATCCCTGTGCTTACCCCTTTTTCGATTGTGCTGGTTTGGCAG